>NW_024039624.1:0-252743 GCF_016077235.1 Cyprinodon tularosa | reverse complement strand
GGATGAGGAGAATGAGCAACACAAAGAGGAGGAGGGTGATAAGGATGAGAAACAGCAGAAGGAGAATGGGGGAGGATGAAAAGAAGCAGGATAAGGAGGATGAAGAGGATCAGGAGAGGGGATGAAGAGAAAGAGCAGCAGCGGGATGAGGAGAAGGAGATGCAGCAAGAGCGACAGCAGGAGGAGGAGAAGGAGACGCAGCAAGAGCAGCAGCAGGATGAGGAGAAGGAGACGCAGCAAGAGCAGCAGCAGGATGTGGAGAAGGAGACGCAGCAATAGCAACAGCAGGAGGAGGAGGAGACGCAGCAAGATACGCAGCAGGATGAGGAGGAGACGCAACAAGAGCAGCAGCAGGATGAGGAGAAGGAGACGCAGCAAGAGTGACAGCAGGAGGAGGAGAAGGAGACGCAGCAAGAAAAGCAGTGGCAGGAGGATGATGAGGAGAAGCTGCATTAGCAGGAGGATGACTACGATGAGGAGAGGCTGCAGGTGGAGGAGGATGGGAAACAGTGGCAGCAGCAGAAGGAGAAAGAGGATGATGAAGAGGAACAGCACAGGGTGATGAAGAGGATGAGGGGAAGCAGCAGCAGGCATAGGCTGAAGAGCAGGAGAATAGGCTGGGAAGGAGCGTGGAGCCGGCGGTCGCTTGGTTCCCGCGGTTGCGACATACCAGGCGGTGCGAGCTGCGAGGGCCGTCAATACCGCTCGTTGGTATTGGTCTTCATTCACCTCCCAGGCTCCATTACGAACCAATCATCTGATGCTTCTAACTATTGATAACTAGTGATGGGAGTAAGGGCGTTGAAAGTAACTGTGTTACTAACGACGTTTTTTAGTAACGACTAATCTAATTACTTTTGACACCCCGTTACTGCACGTTACTCAGGTCGCACAATGAACCTTTTTTCATGATAGGACTCGTGCGCGCCTTGTCATGAGAGAGAGGAGGAGGAGAATGGCTGATGTATAGTGAGATTCCGTCTGTCAGTTGGGTAGGTGGTTGTTTCCGCTGGTGGGTGTTAACATACAGCACATGCAGAGAGATGGAGAGTGAGGAGGACTCCAGCAGCAAAACAGTGTTTTCCAGATGGAAATACCGCTGTTACGTTGAGCTGCGTTTCAATTTCAGTTCAATTCAATTCAGTTTATTTCTATAGCGCCAATTCACAACACATGTCATCTCAAGGCACTTTACAGTTCACCAGATCATCCAGTCAAATTGATACAGAGTTTTCTATCTAAGGAAAACCAGTTGATTGCATCGACTCATTTACTCTTCAGCAATCCCTCACACTAAGCATGCTTGTAGCGACAGTGGAGAGGAAAAACTCCCTTTGAACAGGAAGAAACCTCCAGCAGAACCAGGCTCAGTGTGAGCGGCCATCTGCTGAGGCCGACTGGGGTTCAAGGAGACAGAAGAAGAGATGCAAAAAACAGCTGTAAAAGGCGGCACCATCCAGGAAACACACAGCCAGGCAGACGAGTCCCAGCCAGCTCCCATGTCAGAGTATGAAGAGAACACATCCAGCCAGTTACAGTCGTTTCCCCATCAGATACGGTACGATTCAGTAGCAGTACGATTCACCGCGCAAGCAAAAGGAAATGCTCATGCATGCTACGGAGAGCGTGAAGGATTAAAAGTTAGTCTATATGGAGAAAGGGAGAAATTGAGATGGATAGATAGATAGATAGATAGATAGATAGATAGATAGATAGATAGATAGATAGATAGATAGATAGATAGATAGATAGATAGATAGATAGATAGATAGATAGATAGATAGATAGATAGATAGATGTTGCAGTATCTTTAACAACCCAAACACACAGGATTTCAGAATTAGACATCCCCAGTTATTAATTTCATACACTCACCAGATCTGAAAGCTCTGTTAAAAAACTTCACACCCATGAGTAGAGGTAAGGCAGCCTGATGATATTTACACCGCATCAGATACCGTTCCCACCGTGTTAAGCAGGGGGAACGCTATCTAACGGGGTTTATAGGCCGTCAGATAGCGTTCCCCCCTGATGTCATTTATGTTGATTTGCAATAAATGCAAAACTCTCTACAGGTACTCGTCTTTGTCGTCCACTCTATTTAGCTGGCTTTTGAAAGACAGAATAGTTACTTTCACTAGTAACTAGTTACTTTTATCGTGGAGTAACTCAGTTACTCCACGTTACTTCTCTGGGAGAAGTAACTAGTAAATAAAACTAATTACTTTTACAAAGTAACCTGCCCAACACTGTTGATAACATTGTGAAGCGTCACATAACACTTTATTCTGCTTTACCTGCCTCCTTTTTCAAATGTCATTTTCTGACCCAGCATAGATTAAGACAGGATGACTGATTAAAAGCAATGTTCAGAAAATGTAAAAATTTTGTTATACTGGTGTGATTCCTTAGTATACATTTGATTGTTATATGTCACATATCTATGATAAATTTTAAGTGAGACAGTTTGCCAATTGAACAGGAAAATTTACATTTAAAATAAGTAAAAACTATTGCATTTTATTAGTTCAAGAGCCTATTATCTGTATAATCTCATTTTGAGTGTAAAGACACTAGTTTTATTGGCAAATCATCTTATTTACCTGCTTAATAAGTGTAAATATACTTATTTAAGAAATGTTTACTTATTTCTAGACTGTTTTTACGGTGTAAAACAACTTCATCTTGTGATTTGACAGGCATAGGATGTGATCCTTCAGGTCTTCATGATGTATACGAATTACAGTCGGACATGGCTTCAGTACTTCTCTAGGTTTTGGTGTCAGTGAATGAACAGAAAGGTCCAGACATGGCGTCTCTTCCAATCCTATATCTCTTTCAACACCGTCGTACAGAACTGTCAGGGATTTTTCCATTAAACTGACATTCTGGAGACAGCTACAACCTTCCAAATCAAAACATTGAGAATACAATTGCATTTCCTTGATGGGTCATGGCTGGTCTCCAACAATTCCTTTTTAAACAATATTTGCACTAAATAATTTTTTCTGTTATGATTTGCGGACATTAAGAAAACCTAAAGAGAAGCGTCATCTCCTGGTCAGACTCTGTAGTTCAGTGAAAAAGGTGGAGTCAGAGTAAAAAAATAAGCAAGAGGTGTCACTTCAGTGGCTGGAAGTTGGAGAGAATTTGGCTGGGAGTTGGAGGTTAGTGGGCTGCCAATCAGCTGGCATTTGACTGGGAAGGGCCATTTTAATTGGCTGATACTGTAACTAGATTCCTTGAGGTGGACAATTTGCTTAGTGTTCTGAGCAGTAGCAGACTGCAAAGAATTAGTAGTAGGATTTAACCCCTGTTGAATGGAATAATAACATATGACATCATTCTCTTAGAGTCAGAGAGCTGAGAGAGTCTGTTTCTGCTAGCCACACAGTTAAGGGTATCTGGGTATCTGGATAGACGACAAATTGTCTTTCACAACACATTTAAATAATATGTTATAAAAGCTGAAAGCCCTGCTCGGCTTTTACTACAGACAAAAATCCTCTTTGATTCCCTCAGTGAGGAAAAGACTTGTTCAGACCACCCCCCTTCCCCTCAGAAGACAACATCATTGGCTTACTTTTATTAACAAGGCCATCCTGGGTAAACTCCCTCCATACCTGTGTCACCTCATGTCTGTAGCTAACAGTGGTTACAACTCACGCTTTTCAAGTCGTGTTCTTTTCACTATTCCCAGGATCAACACAGATCTTGGCAAAACATCATTTTCCTATGCAGCACCATGGTCGTGGCACAATATTCAAAACTCCCTGCAATTACGGACTCTTATTCCGCTACAGCATTTTAAATCACTATTAAAAACCGCTTGCACAGAGAATTGTAACTGTTATTCTAGAGTCTAGTTTATGATTGATTTTATTATGTTGTTTTTATGTGTTTTTATATGTCTTATTGTACTGCTGCCCCTTGGCCAGGTCTCCCTCGAAAAAGAGATTTTATCTCAAGGGACCTCCTGGTAAAATAAAGGTAAAATAAATAAAATAAGGCTGACTTATACTTTGAAACCAGGTCATCTGCGTTTGTGTGCAGTGAACGCAGAAACGTCCCCGCCCCTTCCACAGACACTGCTGCACCTCTTCCAAATTATAGGTGACCTCAGACAGGAGGCCTCTGATTGGTCAAACCTACACCCGCTCTACACTATGCGTATTTCCTGTTTGGTACCTTACCGGCTTGTTTTGTTTGTATGACCACCATTCTGGAAAACGACTGGTGAAGATGGACCAGCTAGAAGAGCGAGGTGCACGAGAACGCTGGGACCCTTTTTCTAGCCTGGGTGCCATTCCGAACTTAGTCCCGCCCACAAGGTTTGAGGTCGGGAAGTTCGGTCTGGCATTGCCCCATAGTAGGGCGAGTATGATCGCCCACTCTCTGGCGATCCAATCAAATTGTCAGGGCGGGCTTTATACGATGATGGACAGATGATCAACAGTAACGTAATCAACCACGTGACCAAAGGCGCTTGGGTGACAACAACAATGGCTGCCGCCGGAGAGTTGAGGTGAGTAGATTCTGCTATTAGGTCTGTTCTAGAAGATATCGACAGCAAATTAATTTTAAAAGAGGAACAGAGAAACGCGATCAAGGCTCATATTCTTATTCTAGGCGCTTTGATTTTTGTTGACAACAACTATGCGTCGCTTAACATACGTCACGCACTCCGTTGCTCTTATTGGTTGTAGGTCTATCCAATTGAGTGCAGAGGCATTTTTTTTCCTGGTTCTTTCGAAACACGCCCCATAATCACAGCTCTATGGAGAAGCATCAGACTCATATTCTGACTAGAATTGAGTAGGACTACGTCAGGCTACCCTTTTTCCACCTGGATCCCTGCTCTTTTTCGCCCTCATGTCCAATGTTGTCGAACAAACTTGCCCCCACTTCCTTACCGCCCTGCTGTATCTAGACCAGGGGTTGACCTTAAGGATTTTTTTTTTACTTCAACATTTCATTTGCCCAGAAACAATTTTTACTTGCCCAGTATAATGTTTGATAAATATAGTTCCTAATATTCATTTTTGTATATATATCAATGAAACATGTTTGTTTTTTAAATGTTTTTCTAATTCAGTATTTTTTAAGTTTCCAGGTTCCTGGTGTGTATCTGCATGCGTCAGATAATGAACTCAAGCCTACATTACCGCGTTAACATGCTTTTCAATCCTTCCTGCACATTCTTTTCAAACTAAATTTTGCTTTAAACTGTTGTGTGCTTGGAAAAATATAAATTGTAATGTTAAAAATCTAAAAAAACTTGACAGGTTAAAAACTTAAGATAAATCACAAGACAGAAGTCAATGTCACAAATGAATAACTTTTATTTTAGAGTCACGGTATGTTTATACAAGATAATACTATTAATATAATGTGACTTTTCTAGAGAATCATTATACATAGTTATTTTATTCAGGGTTTCCACAGTCTGACATCATTTCAGAATTCCCTGACTTTTAACTGACTCAGGATTAGTTTTCCCTGACAAAATAAATCCAGCAACAAGACAATAATAATAACATAACAGGTCACCAATCTAACATGTTTAGCTCTATAACATTTAAATGCACCTCGCCAATGTCTAAGAGAAAAAAATTTAATGAACAGTTTTTAATGTATGATCTGCATCCCTCTACAGAAGACTGCCATATGATAGCCATATTTACACTGTGTGCATGGCATACAATTATGCAAATTTTCCTAATCCCTGACCGATCATTTTTAATCTAGGGTTATCTGGGTGGTGGGTGAAATTGGTGGGTGTGTTACTCTACTTACTTTTTTTTGCCTTGGGGTTGTTTTTTAGCCTGCTAAGTAAAAAAAAATGATTCGCGCCAATTCCCGGACAAAAATCACGCCATCTGGCGGAAACGCAGCTTTTCCAAATCACGCGAGAATGTGTACAAAACAAATAAAATGGCGCCGGCAATGCTTCTGGGTCATTTTCATCGAATGTCGGTGATTTTAAAGTAATTTTGAGTGATAAAGAACTTTTTTTGCGATCGTTGCACTTGCCCGGCGGGCAAATGCAATGAAATTTGTACTCTCCAAACAATAAAAACTACTTGCCCCAGGAGATCGGGCAATGGTTACCATCGAGCCCACAGTTAGTTCATGATTGCCCCTCTTGCATTGTGGCATGAAATAACATAGCGCAGACCACGCTTCAATATTGAGCATAAATCAAAAATGTCTGCGTCATAGCTACGACAAGCTCCCACTGCGACACACTGCTGCGGGAGGACAAGCAGCCCTTTAAGGCTACGGCGGATGACCAGCCACAATCCTCAGACAAAATAAATGCTGTGAACGAATTAAATTTCTCAACCTATGTTACTCTAAGGATATTATTTATACTTTAAAAGGATGTTTTCATAAAATCATCGGGAGTCTGCACACTTTGAGAACAATTATATTAGAAGTTGAATGCAAAGCTCTGGACTTCGCAGCTGCACGTGTTGAACACAAGCAGGAAGTCCCTCACTTCCTGAATCCAGACAAGAATTCCTACGTTTTGATGTATCGTTTGTCTGGATAGAGTAAAAGTTTAGTGAGAGGGAACAGTTCGTTTGGCATGTGTGAAAATGTTCACAAAGACTAAACACTACAGCAATATGAACATTCTGTCCCTGACTAGATTTGAACATTTCTAAAAATGTTAAAAAGTATGACTTATCACGGAAGCAAAACTGTAAAAGATATCAAAAAGCTGAATCAGACAGTAATAACAGAAGGTTGAGAAAATATTTAAAAGTTGAACGGTTTTTTAAGCAGAAAGTATACAAAATAGTTAAAGGCACAAACACTGAAGTTTTAGCAGATTTTTTTTTTAGGTTTTCCATTCATTTCTAAGGGACCAAGAAAAAAAAAACAAAAAATACAAATATTATAAAACGTAGAAAGGTTTGAAATACCAAAAGTCACAGCAGGAATGTCCTTAAAGGCACACTATGCAACATTTTTCAGTTAATTAATGTGTTCCATAACGTTATGGATGACTAAATGAGTCATTTCAGGTTGAACAAAGGTATTCTCGGCCGCCCTGGTGGTCTGTGGGGGAAATACCGCACTTGCAATTGCAGGAGCACCGACCCGCGCCCACAGGCTCAGAAGTCTCACGAGAGTCGGTCTTGCTTTACGGCGAGAACTGCTACACGCCCCCAGTTAAAAGCATGCTCGTTGCTAGCACAGTGGTGATCTTTGTGCAGCGCTGCTTTCACACCGGACGCAGCAAAAGCAGCAAAATCGCGTCTGCTGCTTCATTTTTGCTGCTTGTACCAGTTAGTTCTGACGCGCGGCTGAAGCAGCTTTGCTGCTCTGGCTGCGCGGTGCAAAAGTGTGTCTGACGCACGTTGGGCGGAGCTTCACTATCCTTTCTCTGCCTTGCAGCTATATTTGCTGTGATCAGTGGGAATAAAGTAGTTTTAATATGTTTTTAAGTGAGAAAATACACCTGAAAACGTAATCAGTGCAGTCAGTTCATCCAGATTACAATCCTGCCTCCCAATATTATTTCTGTCGGAGCCTCTCAGACCCCCACATACCAGCGGTGCGCCGACAGTAGGAATCCCTTCATCAGCAGCCTCTGGCCGGGTCGCCTCCTCGCGGTTCACCGCGGCAGCTGGTAGGTGTTTTTCATCTAAATATTCCAAACTGCAGGCAGCAGGATAATTAAAGCGAACGTAGCATTAAACGCGCCCGACGCGCTGCTTCAGCTGCTCAGATGCGCTGCGCCTGCTGCTCAAAACGCGCCGCGGGACCTTTTGCTGCGCCTTGACGCGCGTCAACCATTGACTTTGTATGTAAACTCGCTGCTTCTGTCGCGCCAGCTGCGTCCAGTGTGTGCATTCGTTGCGTTCGCCTGTCTGCTAAGCTCAAAACAACCGCGCCTGGTTTGACGGAGAAACCAGGAGAACAGCTGTGCATATTTACGACAGTGCACTTTTACTTTTGCCCTCTGGGGGGAGCCTCGCTGGAAAATCAACACCGGTTGCATAGTGTACCTTTAACAAGCTGGACATTGTGAAATTCAAATTATTGAAATAGCACAAAGGTTAATGGTCGTTAGGGGGTTCTGATGGGTCGTTAACTCCATCATCAGAGTGGTTTCGGTCACATACCTCATTGAAGTGAGTCAGGAGAGAGCGGGTGAGAAGTGAATCTTCTGGACGTTGTTCCTAAAAGTGCTTTGTAAGTAGTTGGAAGCCTATGTCTAAGACCACCTCCTCTGTTGAGAGATGGTTTTTCAATGTTAACAAAGATGGCTTCCCCTCGCTCAAACCATCTGTCTTCCTTGGCGAGGATATGGACGTCATCCTCAGACGAGTGTCTTTCAGGTGTAGGTTAGAGACTGACACGGGAGTGAATTTTCACTCCTGTCCCGTCCCACTCCCACAGAATAAAATTGTTTCTCGTCCCGATCCCGGGCCAGAGTAGAAATCTAAATCCTGTCCCGTCCCACTCCTGGGGAAATTACTCATCCCGCTCCCATTCAGAATGACTCCCGCTCCTGCACCACAAACGAAGAAAGTATAACCCTTACAAGTGTGCCTTTTGAGACCGCTCGTCCCGGACTGACTAGTGTACTTGATTACTTGATCACAGTCAAGCACGTTTCACAAGTGGCGTATTGAGTATTAACACCGTGATAACGAACTCTTGTGAAGTTCGGTAATATCTGAGACTTTCCCGTCAGCTCCGTGAGTTTTACAGATACGTCCTTATTTCTCAGCTTGCGTTGCAAATCAAACTTTTCGAAGTCAAGTTCGCTACTAACTGTTGGTCCCTCCATTGTTGTTTTTGAGCGTGGGTGAAAAATTCAGAGCGGAAGCACTGTTGGTTTTTGGGTCATGTAGTTTTTTTGACTCGCATTATAGTTTAGGCTTCAAGGAAAAAAACTACAAAATGGCGGCGCCAGTACTGGATTTTTTTTCTTTCTATTTTATTTTATTTTTTGGCATCGATCCTAGTTTTTTTTAGTTACTATTGGTTTGCTCCCGCTCCCGTCTGCTCCCGTTAATGTTCAATCCTGTACCGTCCCAATCACGTGATCGTTACTAATACTGACTCCCATCCCACGGGAATATCATGGGAATCCCGTGACCCGTGGGATTCCCGAAAAAATGTCAGTCTCTAGTGTATGGTAGGTGAAAAGCTGAGTCCTGTACTGAGGAGTCGGCTCTCCTCTGTTGAGCCATGCACCTGTGTAAAGGTTGCCACAATGTATAGGTCTGTGCATTCGTCATTTACGGTGAACAGGGTAAACCACGTTGTCGGCGTTGTTTCTGGTTGTGTCTTGTCTTTAGGGTAAACCAGTTTTTGTCTCAATGTTTCCATGTTTGAAGTGCAAAGGGATCCGAAGCTAGTTTGATTTGAAGCTCTAATTTATATCTTTAAAATATTAGTGGCACGAAGGGAAACTCCGGCGGCACAATTGTAGCACGAAAATTTGAAAACATTTTTGTTTGAAGTGACAAACAATTCCTTGGGGGAAGAAAATTCACTCAGGTGCAATGCAATGATGAGATTTAACAGGAAAAGCACACAAAAATCTGTACGAGGATGTATGACAAAAATTTGTGTAGGTGTGCAGAGGTTTTGAGCAGAGCCAATAATGTCTAAGATGGCTTTAAAGAAATATTTAGGCTAATATGTGTCATAGTTAAAGTAAATCCCCCACTATAATGAAATAGAATTAACAGTCAATAAGAAATAAGAAAAAGGTAAGGGGCTAGTTGTTATTTACCCTACAATCAGGATGAACTGTTATGAGATTTGTGAATTTGCAAAATCCACAAAAATACATCTTGCCCAGAGCAAATTTTTCCGATCAGTGAAAAGCAGTGTGGGTTGTCCACATGTCAATCAGAGGTCGACAAGTGGAGCAAAACATACAGGTTTTAATTACCCTCTATTTCTTTTTTGGAAAAACAAGCAAAAGGATTTGATTTTTCCCGTTGTTGATGGAAAGATGGTTGCGCATTCCCCCTGACCAGATTTGGTAAGACTATGATTTATCATTTCTCTGCAAGTTGTGAAATAAATCAAACTGCTACTGCTGTGATTGGGCAAAAAGCTCGACATGGGAGGCAGGTAACCGATCAGCTTGGAGAATTGTACTGAATGTCCTCCATTTTGCCAACGCTTTCTACATGAGGCTTTCGAGATCGATAGTGTAGTTCAATCTGAGATCTACTTGGTATTAATCTGGCTTATGCAAGGTTAATCTGTTATTGACATGTTTACGATATGTTGTGTGTCACGTCAGCATAACAAAGAAAGTCCTCGACAGAGCATGTAACACACCCATGTACCATTAGGTTGACTCATGTTAGTGACAGGATGGAAAAAGGAGCGGTTGCTCGTCAAACAGACCGCAAATATGTTTATAATTACACATAGACATGGGACGACATTCTTTTAAAGCACATTTAACACCTGTGAATCCCAGTAGTTATTATGTTCCCCCTTGCTAGTCTCAATGCTTGGCCTAGTTTTAGATTTTTAAGCCAATAATGGATCCACATGAAGAGAGTTTGGGCTACAAATTTAAGCTAATGATGTTTCTGTTGACAGTTTTAACAAATGTCAAAAGCAAGTAAAAATAAAGCTGTTTTTAAAATGGATTTCAAGGTGTTTGGAATCGCTACAATGAATAATGAATAAATATCTTACAAAATCACTTTTAAAATTTTCATTGATTTATTTAAAGTTCAAATAAAAACTAAATTTCTTTAATAAATGCAGATTTAGTCTAACATCTAATGGTCAGACTGCAGGGAACTACATGAACTACTCCCATCCCCGCTTCTTCCTTTGCAAAAATGTGGAGGCTGTCAGGGAACAAAATGGTTTCCGCAACGTACATATAACCTAACTTGTCAAGTGATGATGAGGTTTATTAACACAGATCATTTTATAAATAGTATTTTATTAGTCTGTGTAATATAGAGATTTTATTAAGGCCTAACTTGCCCCAGGAACAGTCGAGCTTTTTTTGGCGATCTCTACAGTCACTAGTTTGTCAGCTCTGCACTGCCGTGGAACAAAGTTGTCTACCTCAAAAGGCTAAATGTGAGACTTGCACCTATGTAATTATAGATAGCAATTTCTAAGGCAAAAAAAAAAGATTGTACTTTAGGTTCGTAGATGATAAAAACATATATATGTAGAATTTATTAAATTTCTTTCAGTAAATAATATAATGAGAATATAATATATAAGAATCTAAAAATCAATTTAAGTGACACTGAGTAAAAAAAAAAAAAAAATATATATATATATATATATATATATATATATATATATATATATATATATATATATATATATATATATATATATATATATATATATATATATATATATATATATATATATACACTCACCGGCCACTTTATTAGGTACCCCATGCTAGTAACGGGTTGGACCCCCTTTTGCCTTCAGAACTGCCTCAATTCTTGGTGGCATAGATTCAACAAGGTGCTGGAAGCATTCCTCAGGGAGTTTGGTCCATATTGACATGATGGCATCACACAGTTGCCGCAGATTTGTTGGCTGCACATCCATCATGCGAATCTCCCGTTCCAACACATCCCAAAGATGCTCTATTGGATTGAGATCTGGTGACTGTGGAGGCCATTTGAGTACAGTGAACTCATTGTCATGTTCAAGAAACCAGTCTGAGACGATTCTAGCTTTATGACATGGCGCATTATCCTGCTGTAAGTAGCCATCAGAAGTTGGGTACATTGTGGTCATAAAGGGATGGAAATGGTCAGCAACAATACTAAGGTAGGCTGTGGCGTTGCAACGATGCTCAATTGGTACCAAGGGGCCCAAAGAGTGCCAAGAAAATATTCCCCACGCCATGACACCACCACCACCAGCCTGAACCGTTGATACAAGGCAGGATGGATCCATGCTTTCATGTTGTAGACGCCAAATTCTGACCCTACCGTCCGAATGTTGCAGCAGAAATCGAGACTCATCAGACCAGGCAACGTTTTTCCAATCTTCTATTGTCCAATTTCCATGAGCTTGTGCAAATTGTAGCCTCAGTTTCCTGTTCTTAGCTGAAAGGAGTGGCACCCGGTGTGGTCTTCTGCTGCTGTAGCCCATCTGCCTCAAAGTTCCACGTACTGTGCGTTCAGAGATGCTCTTCTGCCCACCTTGGTTGTAACGGGTGGTTATTTGAGTCACTGTTGCCCTTCTATCAGCTCCAACCAGTCTGGCCATTCTCCTCTGACCTCTGGCATCAACAAGGCATTTCCGCCCACAGAACTGCCGCTCAATGGATGTTTTTTCTTTTTCGGACCATTCTCTGTAAACCCTAGAGATGGTTGTGCGTGAAAATCCCAGTAGATCACCAGTTTCTGAAATACTCAGACCAGCCCTTCTGGCACCAACAATCATGCCACGTCCCTTCCAGATATCACCAAACCCCCCACCCCATCACAGAGGAACGAGGGACCTATCCGCTCCAGCCGGTGAACAATACCTCCTTAACGACCAACCCTTAACAATCATAGACAGGTTTCAGGTATTACAGGAGACAATCCCCCCCCCTTAATGGCAATCCCCCCTTTAACGACCGACCCCTAGAATCATAGACAGGTTCAGATATTACAGGCTAACGATGGAACTAACGACCCATTCATCGGTTACCATTGCATGTTTCCAAGCGATACAAGGCGTTGTCTATATAAGACTCAAACTCACTGCGGATCCAGACATTTGAATTGAGAAAGCTTCCTGGAGAGGTGGCGAAACGTCTTCAAATCTTGAAAACCAAGTCCAGTGGATATTTTTTGAATTTTTACGGAATGACTATGACCTGGATGACTGAGAACCTTCATCAGCACACGTTCAAAGTCACTCAAATCACCTTTCTTCCCCATCCTGATGCTCGGTTTGAACTGAAGGAGATTGTGTTGACCATGTCTACATGCCTAAATGCGCTGCGTGGCCGCCATGTGATTGGCTGCTTAGAAATTGAGTGTTAACGAGCAGTTGGACAGGTGTACCTAATAAAGTGGCCGGTGAGTGTATATATATATATATATATATATATATATATATATATATATATATATATATATATATATATATATATATATATATAATATATATATATATTACAGGTGCTGGTCATAAAATTAGAATATCATGAAAAAGTAGATTGATTTCAGTAATTCCATTTAAAAAGTGAAACTTGTATATTATATTCATACATTACATACAAACTCATATATTTCAGATGTTTATTTTGTTTAATTTTGATGATTACAAATGACAACAAATGAAAATCTCAAATTCATCATATCAGAAAATTAGAATATTACTGAAGACCAATAAAAACAAAGGATTTATATAAATGTTGGCCAACTGAAAAGTATGAACATGAAAAGTATGAGCATGTACAGCACTCAGTATTTAGTTGGGCCTCCTTTGGCCTGTATTACTGCAGCAATGCGGCGTGGCATGGAGTCGATCAGTCTGTGGCACTGCTCAGGTGTTATGATAGCCCAGGTTGCTCTAATAGTGGCTTTTAGCTCTTCTGAATTGTTGGGTCTGGTGTATTGCATCTTCTTCTTCACAATACCCCATAGATTTTCTATGGGGTTAAGGTCAGGAGAGTTTGCTGGCCAATTAAGAACAGGGATACCATGGTCCTTCAACCAGGTACTGGTAGCTTTGGCACTGTGTGCAGGTGCCAAGTCCTGTTGGAAAATGAAATCTGCATCTCCAAAAAGTTGGTCAGCTGCAGGAAGCATGAAGTGCTCTAAAACTTCCTGGTATGTGGCTGCGTTGACCCTGGACCTCAGAAAACACAATGGACCAACACCAGCAGATGACATGGCACCCCAAACCATCACTGACTGTGGAAACTTTACACTGGACTTCAAGCAACGTGGATGAAGTGCCTCTCTTCTTTTCCTCCAGACTCTGGGACTTTGATTTCCAAAGGAAATGCAAAATTTACTTTCATCAGAGAACATGACTTTGGACCACTCACCAGCAGTCCAGTCCTGTTTCTCTTTAGCCCAGGCAAGACGCTTCTGACGCTGTCTGTGGTTCAAGAGTGGCTTGACACAAGGAATGCGACAGCAGAAACCCATGTCTTTCATACGTCTGTGTGTGGTGGTTCTTGAAGCACTCACTCCAGCTGCAGTCCACTCTTTGTGAATCTCCCCCACATTTTTGAATGGGTTTTGTTTCACAATCCTCTCCAGGGTGCGGTTATCTCTCTTGCTTGTACACTTTTTTCGACCACATCTTTTCCTTCCCTTCGCCTCTCTATTAATGTGCTTGGACACTGAGCTCTGTGAACAGCCAGCCTCTTTAGCGATGACCTTTTGTGTCTTGCCCTCCTTGTGCAAGGTGTCGATGGTCGTCTTTTGGACAACTGTCAAGTCAGCAGTCTTCCCCATGATTGTGTAGCCTATAGAACTAGACTGAAAGACCATTTAAAGGCTTTTGCAGGTGGTTTGAGTTAATTAGCTGATTAGAGTGTGGCACCAGGGGCCATCAATTTTGAACCTTTTCACAATATTCTAATTTTCTGATATGATGAATTTGAGATTTTCATTTGTTGTCATTTGTAATCATCAAAATTAAACAAAATAAACATCTGAAATATATGAGTTTGTATGTAATGTATGAATATAATATACAAGTTTCACTTTTTAAATGGAATTACTGAAATCAATCTACTTTTTCATGATATTCTAATTTTATGACCAGCACCTGTATATATATATATATATATATATATATATTTTTTTTTTTAAGAAGTGAGCACTATTACTTTTCTATTAGTTTAACTCCAACATTCCTTTTTGATAAAGCTTATATGTTAGCATGGCTCAGAATATCTTGAGTTATCTCTATAGCTGCTATAGGCTTAGACGGCTGGAGGACATAGGGACCCCTTTTTTATCATTCTGCTTCATTCTATCTCTATTCTCCCACTCTGGAATATTTGTTAGTTCAATCTCTAAAGTTCTGCTCTCTCTGCTTTTTAGCTTCATCTGGTCTGTTCCTGTTTGGCTGTGACTCCATCCTTGAGAGAAATATCAACTGTGCTGCTGCCATCAACACCTTTGTTTCTAGATGTTGGAGCTTGGCCTGTTTTTTAGTGTAGTCCTGTTTCTCTGACTGTGACTAACTGGATGTGATCTCTTCATCCTCTGACATGGGAGCTGGCTCGGAGCTCGTCTGCCTGGCTGTGTGTTTCCTAGACGGGGCCGCCTGTGGAGCTAGTGTACAGTTGCTTTTGTGTCTCTGCTTCTGTCTCCTTGAACCCCAGTGGGCCTCAGCAGATGGCCGCTCACACTGAGCCTGGTTCTGCTGGAGGTTTCTTCCTGTTAAAAAGGGAGTTTTTCCTCTCCACTGTTGCTACATGCATGCTTGGTGTGAGGGATTGCTGAGGAGTCAATGAGTCGATACAATCAGCTGGTTTTCTTTAGATATTTGAAGAATATGATTGTGTTACCTGCATAGATAAATGGAATACTGTTCTGATTGCAGCTTTTCTCTGTTGGAGTCTCTCCAGGTTGAAATATGTACTTCTCTCCCAACTGGTGGACAGTTCAGTAGATATCAGCGTTTTATAGACTGGTGAAGCTTATTTATGTTAGGAATCCAGTTTGTGTGGTTTTTGTTTTTGTTTGTTTTCCCTCCACCACCAGGTGGCGCCTGGTTCTCGTTGGCCTTCTCACACACCTGCGGATGGTTGCCTCATTACCGGAGGACTCTTAAGCTGCTGACTGCCACTACCTCGACGCCAGAGGGTTTGCCAGTTTTGGGAAGTCATCCTGCAAACTGGATGTTTTGGACCTTCTCCCCCTGGAAGCATCGCCTGAGTTTCAAACTGAGCTGGGGATTTAAACTGGAGGTTTGGATCTACTTTTCCTCAAGGGATTGTTTAAGTTACACTCTGAGCAGGGGATTAATCTCCACAAGAAACAGTTCAAGTACCATTGGAAATCTAAGTGGCAGTCAGCTCCTCCGTTCCTCAAGGAAACACCTCAACCTGGGTAAACCCTTTCCGCCCTCCAACGAGCAACTCAATTGGTGGAACAACCCACACCGACTGGATTCAGAGAAAGACACCTTTTACTGGAAACGTGAGTCCTCTACGTAGGCTTTATTCCCTTTTGCAAATCGAAGCTCAAATTTCCCACTGAACCTGAACTAACCACAGGAACTTCCCGTTCACTTTTCAGTCCCGGTCCGTCAGTATTCAGAGCAGCACTGGACCCATCTCTACCAGTTCTCAATAAACCTGTTAAACCTTCCCTTGGTCTTTCTCTTTGGTTTTCTGCATGTGGGTCAGAGCTTTGCATAAAATCATGACAATATATGTACGTTTCCAGCTTATGGTGAGGTATGCTTTATAATCCTGGAAAATACTGTATAATCATCAAGGTGTTTTTTTTTTTATTTGGCAAATCTCCTTTTGTGGGCATTTATCCTATGAAAATCCCGGCATATAAGTTTTGAAAAAAACACCAATAGATGAATAGCTGGACTGTTAAACCAAAAGCATTTAATATTCTATAATATATCATGCTTTCATAATTATACGTACATCATACCCTGATTCATCTACTTATTTTTTATCACTGATCAGCAATAAAAACTTAGGACCCTCCACACCTTTGACAGTTTTATTAGACATGTCAAACAGTCTTACAGTTTATAAAATTGTTAAAATAGAAAAACAAACAAAAAAATAACATTTCCACATTTATCAGAACACCATAAAAACCAAAGCCTCGACTTGAACCATCAGGACTGCATATCTTAAAAAAGAGAATTAGGAAAGGCTGAAGTTTTTTTATACTAATTTCAGAAGATCAATCTCACACAGAGGGAAATATTTCAACCCTCTAAATTAATTTTGATGAATAGGGCTTCCAGACGATGGACACCCAAAATTTAGTAAAGTTTTGGAGGAAATTTGAATGTCACACATCAGTAGAAATATAACTTTTAACCAAAAATGGCTTTGAAAAATGTGCACATTTCTATGCACTCGGTAGAGTCTCCTTTTGCATGACTTAGTCCATCAATGCTTCATGAAGAAACCATCTTGTGAAAATGTATTTTCTGTAGCAATAATTCTTTTATTTCTAGGAAATAAAATGGAAGCAAACAAGTGTGTTTGGATTCATCATTTTTCAGTTACTGAAGATTTGTTGGAAGGACCTTGAATGAGTGAAAATCTAACCTTAGAAGTGTAAAAAACTGTCTTTCTGCATCGACACTTGTTCAGGAGAGCCTAGTGTTTATTATTCTGGAAATGTGATTCAGGAGCGGACAAAATCAATCAGTGTGTCTCAAAGGATAAATTTTTTTGAATTGCTGCAAGACCTGCAAAAATCTGTGCAGATAATTAAGACTTTCTCTAAGAAGTGACCTCACAGGAGCTCTTCTCACTGCAAAAATGATCTAGTAATACGTAGAAATTTCTTAAATCAAGCATATTTACCCTTCATTTAAGTAGGTACATAAAACGATTTGCCAATAGAATTAGTATATTTAGTCTTAAATAACATACTTAGATAATATGCAACTGAAATAAGATCATGCAATTGTTTTTTTTTATTTTCCTAATTATATTTTTCTTACTTTCTTATGCACTTATTTTGAGAACAAAATACTTATTTGGATTTAAATATTTTTGTAGTGCTCCTATTAACTCATTGGGCAACGATCCATGCAAAGTGAGCGATCCACACCTGCACTTACTCTGCCTTTTTTTAAAATTCTCTCTGTATTTCCAGCATGCCCACAGCATCATTGCATGATTTATCACCTACTTGATTAGCGCTGCTCACATTCCATTTGACTGAAATGTTTCTCTACTTTCCGCTAACGCGCTCTTCACCTCAGGTCTTGCTCTTTGGGTTTTTCCTACCTGGTTCTCAGAATGCATGGACTCCTGTTTCATCGTCCTCGTTTTCAGGCTCTAGTTTTGTCAGAAACAGGTAAACCAGCCTGCTTCCATTTTGTTGGCTCCTTTACTTGATAGGTGTGTGCCAAATTAAATGTATCTTGTATTCAAAAGAAAATTAAGTCGATTTCAAAAAGGGTAGATCAGTGATTATCCAAACAGATTTTTGCAACAGGATAATGTAATAGAAGCAGGGGCGGATTTAGGAAATCTGGGGCCCTAGGCAAAGACAGGCAAGGTGTCCTCTGAATCAATAAGACAACACATAAAACAGACCCAGATACAGAAATTTTAATATAATAGTGTTACCAGCCTGAGCATTCCCCTTTAAGGAGGTGGCCATAGGGGTATGGTGTGACGTAGTCAGCACATAGCCATACGGGTGTGTGTGTCTGAATAACGTGACGCGGAGAAGAAGTGTGCGTGCTTCTCGCTGAAAGAAAGTCTGTGTGGAATAATCCTGGTTGCAGCTATAAGAAGCAATACAGTTGGTGAGGATAAGCTCCATTTTACAGCCACAAAAGTACTGTTGTCTGTATTGAAGGAAAGTGGCGAATAAAGCCTGGATTCAACCTCTCCTCCTCTGTGCGTGTGTGCAATAAAGCGGGGCAGCTGGTTAACAGCCTTAACGAGCCAAAGTGCTAGAGGGGTATGAAAAGTGGCTAAATATAGCGACTAAAGCGCTAAGTTGGCAACACTGCTCTTTGCATGGTTTGTTTTCAAATGGTTTGCTGCTGTCTGTTTGGACCTTTCTGAACATGTGCAGCAAATGGACTGATCCAATATGGTGGACACTGAAGGGGGGGCTGAGACACACTTAATATTATCAGCGTTCTGATTGTTGGGATCTGGAGGTCTGTCCACCTTTCTCCTACAGAGGGCGTTCTAGGTCTCCTGGAGCTGGAGCTGACTTCACACCTGCGGCACGTTTGCTCATCAGGAGACCAGCATTTAAGGAGGGGCAGAGCAACACTCCAGCGCCAGAGTGTTTGCCAGTTATGGTTAGCAAGCCTGAGCCAACCTGCCTGCCTGAATCTCTGAATCCCCTGAAACCTGAACCTGAACCTGTACCTAACCTGTTTTTGTCCTCTCTGCTTCCCAGGAAGAACCTGTCTGAACCCTGAAACTCTGGAAGAGTTTCTAAGTCTGAAACCAGCCTGTCTGATCTCTGAAGAACTCTGGAAGTCAAATCTGTCAGATACCTGCCTGCCCGCTCTCAGAAGAAACTGAAAGAGAAACACAGATCCGAATCTGCAAGATCACAAACCAAGCTCTGACTCTGCCTTGCCCTCTGCCTGTCGACAGCCTCTGGACCCTCCTGGTTCCCCCCCTCTGCCGCTCTGCTCAAACCTCAGAACAGGTACAGACCTACACTCATTCTACCAGCAAAGATACCTGGACATCTGCTAACCATTCTGTCCCCCTCTGCAGAGAAACCAGTCGTGACCAGTCCTGGACCTGATAACCCCCACAATCAGTGCTTTATTCTCATTGTGTCAAACAATAAACTGTTGAACTTTTTCCCAGAGTCCGTGTGTTCTGCATGTGAGTTAGAAACCTTAAAACAAACATGACACTGATGGCATTTTAATAAAGGAATTTTAGCAAAAACATAATAAATGTGCACAAATAAGGAATAGTTGTGTTAACCATACATGCAAAGAGAGTTTTATACTAGGCAACTGCCTGGTATTGCCTTATGGTACATCCACCCCTGAATTGAAGAAGCCATTGTTTCCCCAATCACAGATCTTCTATGATCAGAGGATTACTCTCAGAGCATGGGAGGCCCGTACACTTCCCTTCACCATGACCCATGGGAAGAGATTCTTCAAATATAGCCTGAAACATTCTCAGCATTGCTGAAAAATGCAATTACAAGCAGGTATATTTAACTGATTCTAAAGTGAGAAATGAAAAAACTCCCATGATTTCCGACTCTGCGCTTCCCTGCAGCAGAAAATGTGATTAAACCTTAACATATGATTGTTTTCACTCTGATTTGTGATTACATCAGATCAGATACAGGCAGCATCCTCTAGCTCTGTCTTCACCCACCACCAGCATGTGGCAGATAAATGGATTTTCTTTAAGGCATCAGAAGTTGAGTGAATATAGTTTGTAGTCAAAGAGCAATGTCAGAGATTAGAGATTTTTCCCTCTTTAGTTGCTTCCACACATTTAAAGGAAAAGACTAAATCCCTGCTTTGTTTAAATGGTTGATGCTCGACTGTTTTAGATTGCTGTCTGAATGGGAATTGTGCCTTATAAATACAGGTCGCTCTGCAGCGCCTAAAGGCAGCTCTGCCTGCGGCCTTTCACTATCTGCCAAGAAGAACATCGTCCATAATGTAAAGCCTACGCTTGATCCTATGGAGCTGAATGGTAAAAAAGGCAGGAGCTGCAAAGCCCTGAGACTTAATGATGCAAACAGACTGAAAAAACAACAACTCTACCAACAGATGTCAGTCCATCTGGTTGTAAACACACACTTCAAGCCATTTTAGGACAACTTCTTGCCTGAGATTAGTCTGACATAGTGAGGTTTGCAAAAATGTGTGGTTAGTAAGTTGGGGATTGTTGGCCGAGTGGTCAGAGCAGTGCGGTTGTGCTCTGAGAAGGTTGCAAGTACCTGGATCGATCCCCACAGCCTCCACTCTGGTTTCCTGAGCGAGACCCTTAACCCCACACTGCTCTCCGGGCGCCACACAATGGCAGCCTAAAAGCAGAGAGTCAATTTCCCCATTGTGGGACAATAAAGGGATTTACATTTAGAAATGTTAGTTATGAAGTCTACAATTTCATCTTCAGTCCTTTGTTGGACATTTTATCAGGATACTTTGTCTGTATGTAAACTTGTTCTTAAGGCAATAAAAGACCAGTCCTCTGCTGCCATCTAGTGTTCTACAACATGGACATGTGCATTTACAATCAGGCAAAACACTTTCTTTTATTTGCCAATTGAAAAGATTTCCTAGTTTTGCAAAACCATTCAGTTTTGTTAACATATAAGATACAGATTGTGTGATATTTGCCAGTGTTAAAAGGCTGAAGGTGATTACACCTCGGAACGTCACTTCCGGTTCTTTTCTTGGGAGCAAGTTACCTAGTATAATTATTCTTAACTCAAAACTGGGTAAATCTATATAAAAATGACTATTAAAAACAGGAGTGAAAATCAACAGAGTTTATTCCAGTTCAGGGAGAAATTGCTTTGAGTTGGCACGGCTGCATTGGCATCCTGCAATCTAAGCCCCGAACAAGGTCATCACCTGCTTCTAATACCTCATGAGTGTATGTGTTTCATCAGGTGGATGCTTGGCTGTTGCGTCTGAAAATGACACACCATCCATGCCCCGACCTTTGTGCCTCTTGCCTCTATGCCTCAGGATTACAGAAAGCTTTCCTTTATCAGTCTGGCTCCACCATGTATCCTTATCCAGTGTTTGTTCTACAGACAAATAGACTGTCCTCATTAGATGGCCTCTGTACACACAATGTGATCCATCATTTGAAGGAAGGCTGTCTACTCCATCTAATCTGGCCAACAGATTACTAATACAAATTACTAATAAAGAATAAACCTAACACCACTTTTTGCTTTTTTATGTGTCTGTTAACCAATCAGATTTATTGCCTATCATATCTTTGTCCAGTCATACTCTGTAGTTTTCGATCAGAAGCCAGGCGAAAGTAATAGATCAATAATAATAACCTTGCTAATTCTGATGCTTCAATATCAGACTCTAAGTCCACATTGAACTGAGTAGTAATTCAACTCTCTGAACAAAACTCTCATGCTTGTAAAGATGTCCAGATTTCATCAGACTTAATAATATTACTTTAGCGATAGTTTCAAGGTGTTGCTTTATTGTTTATCTCGTACCATGTCTTTCCGTTGTGCTGTTCTTTTTGCATCTCGTTGCAGGTGATGAAGCAGACTGAAAATGTTTTGTCATTATCTCCTTTCTATCTCTTCTTTCTTTAATCTTTTCTCTTTTCTTTTTTCCTTTTTCTTCTTCTGTTTTTCTGCTCTATTTACATTGCAGTGTCCATATAAACTGTAAAACTCCCTGCATAATTATAATAAAGCAATTTATATGCATGAAACAAGTGGAGCAATACGGCAATTGCCATACTGCTACACTTGTGAAAGTAAAATCTGTTGGGCTCTTTTTAGCATCAAGATAATTATTCTTATTGCCACATTGCCGGAAAGGACACTGTAAAAAAAAACTTGACAGAGGTGTCAAGTAATGAGGTACAAATACTTCATTACTGTACTAAAGTACACTTTTTAGGTATCTATAATTTACTCCATTACTTATTTTTCTTCCTACTTCTGACTTCTACTCATGACATTTTCACACAGGTATCTGTACTTTCTATTCCTTACATTTTTAAAACAAACGTTACTCATTACTCTTGGCTTTGGTTTAATGTTTCTAAATATTAATTTCCCGTCATGTGCTCCATCCAATGCAGATCATTGGCTCCACCCACATCTAGTGAAAACTAGTGTGATTGGATGAGTCATAGAACGCAAACACTCATTGGTTAGCTAAAGGAAATCATCAGAAGCAAGCAGGTGTTCTTCAAACTGCTAACGTGAATTGTCTATGCCATGCTACAATGTGGGATTCAGAAAAAGATGTTGAAATGTCTGAAAGGTTGGACACAGGCGAGAGCGTATCGGGAGACGGAGACCAACAAGACCTCCCTCATCCTTGGTCCTATCTCAGAGAATTTATAGAAATAGTGGAAACATTGACCTTACAGTTCATCTGGTGACATCTGGCTGTTTTTTTTAAAGATTACTTCTTTACTTTTATACTTTAAGTAGTTTTTGGAGCACATACTTTTTCACTTTTACTTGAGTAAAGAGGTCAAGTTGATGCTTCAACTTTTACCAGAGTGTTTTTATACTGCAGTATCTATACTTCTACTGAAGTAACTAATGTGGGAACTTTTGACACCACTGGTTAAAGGAATAGTACACCCAAAACATGATTAGCCTTCAGAGCATTCAGCGTCTGCTCTGCCGATAATGCAAGCGTAGAAGAAGAAATGTGCTGTTTACCTGTGCAAAGAAAGAAACAACGAAAGAAAAATGTCTGAGGACTTCATTGTTGAGGAAGAGCATGAGTTCTTTACCGAGCTGAATGCGCACTTTCGTCTGGTTTGGTCTGCCGCGTTTTCCGTAGACTTGTGAACTCGCAGGCCGCGCTTTTAGGAAATCCTATGAACTACTGTTTATGCTCTAAAAACATTCTAAATTCCTTTAAAGGAATAGTACACCCAAAACATGATTGGCCTTCATTTTCTACTCACCCCCATGCTGAACAACACTCTGGAGTACTTTTTTGATATCTCAAATGCATCTGGAGATCTGGGAGGCTTCTTGCTGTCTGCTGACATTCAAATAATGGAGGTCCATGGCGCCCGAGACAGAAAGGTCCATAAAAGTCCACAAAAACGTGTCAATATTCCTCCATACTGCTCGTCCAATGTAATCCAAGTGTCCTGAGTGGGTAGCATCCAGAATTTACTCGAAACGAAGTAATTTAGAATGTTTTTAGAGCATAAACAGTAGTGTATAGGATTTCCTAATAGCGCCCCCATGCGCGCTCACGATTCTACGGAAGCCGGCAGACCAAACCGGAAGGAAGTGCGCATTCAGCGTCTGGTCTGCCGATAATGCAAGCGTAGAAGAAGAAATGTGCTGTTTACCTGTGCAAAGAAAGAAACAACGAAAGAAAAATATCTGAGGACTTCAGTGTTGAGGAAGAGCATGAGTTCTTTGCCGAGCTGAATGCGCTGGTTTGGTCTGCCGGCTTCCGTAGAATCGTGAGCGCGCATGGGGGCGCTATTAGGAAATCCTATACACTACTGTTTAGGCTCTAAAACGTTCTAAATGACTTCGTTTCGAGTAAATTCTGGATGCTACCCACTCAGGACACTTGGATTACATTGGACGAGCAGTATGGAGGAATATTGACAAGTTTTTGTGGACTTTTGTGGACCTTTCTGTCTCGGGCGCCATAGACCTCCATTATTTGAATGTCAGCAGACAGCAAGAAGTCTCCCAGATCTCCAGATGCATTTGAGATATCAAAAAAGTACTCCAGAGTGTTGTTCAGCATGGAGGTGAGTAGAAAATGAAGGCTAATCATGTTTTGGGTGTACTATTCCTTTAATGAGGCCTTTCCACACATTGCAAATTTGTATTGATACTGTGTTGATAGAATACTGACACCTGCTGGACCTTTAAAGACACTACAGGCAGTTTATTTGACAGACTAAACTGAATTATTTGATGACATAGTACAATGATATCATTTAAGTTATTGTAATTAATAGTGTATTATTTCATGTCTCTGTTTAAATTGAAAATATCTTTTAGATGCAGTCAAGAAATAATGTAAACATATATTATTACGTGAAAATTTAGGGGGAAATGTGAAAGAGGATGCTTTTAGACCAGGATTTTGAATTAGAATTTTAAATCAATAAGTTCAATAAAAACAGTAAATAAACTAAGAGTCAATTTGAAATTGACTTTAATTCAGATAAGTTGAAAGATAACTGAGAGGAAAAGGATGACACAGCGAGAAAATTAAAATAAAAACACAACGGCTGAAACATTCCTATTCCTTTTAGGCTGCTCCAAAATGTTTTATAATTTTAATGATAAACTGCAAAAAAAAATTTTTTTTTTTTTAGCATGTTGGCAGATACGATTATAAACACAGTTTGGTGAGTATCGGTCACATGACTTTCTTGACATGGCATGTGCAGCAAAACAGTGTTTTGCTCTATGGACTTTGCACCAACGCATCAGTGTTACCATCACTAGTTGGCACTAGAGGTGGGCGATACCTGGAATGTTTAACTGATACAATACCAAGTAAATAAAGTGCCACTATCGCCAATATCGATACGATACCGACACTTTTTACATTTAAACTTGATGTATCATGGAGCTGTTGACCTTTTGGTGTTTTTGTGACTTTTATTTTATTGTTACAACTGAATAATACTGTAACAAATTTACAATTTTTTCCTGACCCACCTCTGATATTATATCTTTCAAGCCTTATGTAATTTTGTTGCTTTAATTCTATAAATGTTCCAGTTGTGGGATAAATAAAGGATATAGTTATATATGTACTTAAATAGCATGTTTTAATTGGATAAATTTACTGGATTTCTTTCAAGGTCTGAAGTTACACTTTCTGAGTTGTCTCCATTAATATATTCCATATAATATAAACTTTGAAAGTGAATATGAAGGTGAGTTTCATCTCTTCTCTCCGCTTCTGTAGCTCGGTGTTTACTTGCTCGTGGTTTTTCCTGTGATTTCATGTAAACTTGTTGTGTTTCCACTGCATTTAATCAGCTTTTTAAAAACCATAGAGCTTTCCGTTGTTTCCTTTCCAACATTAAAATATAGCCAAACGGCAATTCTTTCCCTCCTCTTCATGTTTTTTCTGCTCTGGCATCTGATGAGCAGCAGCGAATGGAGAGCGAGCTGAGACGGTGAGACTGGTGAATCTGCTGCAGTTAGTGCATGTGGGAGAGAATAAAAAGTTTAGATATTGTTAAACGAATATTGTTCAATATCAATACCAGCGTTGGTATCGATGGTATCGATCACAGGTTAAAAAAGCTCTTCAGCGGAATGAGCAGTGAGGCACAAAGTAGGGCGAATCTCACTCGGGTCTAGCAAACCTTTGTCTAAAGAGGAGAGGAAATGAGAATCAGATCAGTTCAGGGCTCACAGAAGGATTCAGTTGATCAAGAAGTTTATTGCATGGTGAAAACTATAACAAAAGCAATGATGCCAAATGGATGTAAACCAATGTTTTGCTTGAACTTGCAAGTATCAAACGTTCAAAACGACCCACCAGTTCAGACATTTCCCTTTGCTATGTGTATCCTGGCTGCTTTAATGCGCTGTTGCTGTGGTGGGGAACATAGACGGCAGTCAGTGTTTACATCACTGCCATTTTCAAACAGTCCTATGGTAAAAACGCCATTTGAAAATTATTTAGTTCTGTTTTATATAGGGCCCTATATGATTTATAAATGGATAAAATTAAAATACAAATAAAGTGCCTCTTCTTGAATCAATTATTTATGGATTGAAAATGTCCTGAGTTCTTGTATTTGATGGTTTTAATCTATGGAAGAGGATTAAGGCCATTGAAAAAATAAAAAAATAAACTAATTTTAAAATATTATTTCAGTTTAATTTGGGATAAAAGTCAGAATTCTGACTTTAATCTAACTTTAATTATAGGGCGTTTCTCAATATGCGTTCTTGAGCTTTCTCGTGTGCTCGTGTACTCGTGACACGTCATCAGCCTCAGCCCGAGTACCGTTACAATTCTCGAGAACGCCAGATCGAGAACGCATCAAATCCCCGGATGTTGTTCTCGCCCCGCCCTCTTTATCGAGCATGCATCAGAGCAGACTTGTGCGTTCTTCAGACTGACCGCTTTCCCAGAATGCCCCGCGGCCGCAGCTTGATTCGAGACAGCGCTCACAGTGTTAAGTTAAACATTCCCTTTTCTGCTGCTGTTGTTCTTCAAAAGTACGTTTTGAAATCGTTTGAGGCAATAACATCATACATGTGTGGCCTGTGTGGCCTGTTTACAGAGTTAGTGCGAAAAAAAAAAAAAAAGTCAGACGTTGAGTGGACCAGAGTGACCAGCAGACCTCCGAGGGTAACAGCAGCCAGGGCTAAATTTACCCCGTCTGTAGTGCACTTCTCTCGGTCTAGTTATGTGTGAACTACCGCTCGTTCTGATCGCGGTTTTTTGCGGTTCGGTAATTTAAAAAAAATGTTTTTTAAGCTTTAGAAATTAAAAATATTGTTTTCAAAATGTTTTGTGTAGGGAATAAATAGTTTTGACTGTTAAAGAAATGCTAAAGAACGTTGCCTGTGATGACGTCACGAGTACGCTTCTGTTCCAATACACATACGTATTCGCGTTCTCGTCAAGTCCGATCTTCCTGCGTTCTCGCCAAGAACGGACTTGACGTACTCGCGTTCTCGTGAATTGAGAGACGCCCATAGAGTCCGAAACATTAAGGTGGTGTCTGCCAAAAGAGTGAGCAATGCAACCCTGGGGGACCAAGTATGTATAGTTTAAAGAAGAAAAAAAATCACCTTTGGACAAACTTTTATTGAAATAAAGCAAACCTGTTTGCCTTTGGGCTCATTAAACATTCAGTTCCTACAATCTTCCTTTAGTTTCATTTTAACATTCATCTTTAATTATCCTCCCATTTTTGTTTGTTGCTCTTTTTTATGGCTTCAATAAAATCAGAAGAACTGCAGGAGGAACGTCTCACTGTCCTTTTGTAGAGCTACTTTGTTCCGACGCTGCAAGGTGACAAGAACAATTGTTCTGTTAACATGAGCTGTCAGGTCAGACCCCCCAACAGAGAACAATAATAACCACCAATCTGCCAAAGCTCTGCACTATAGTAATATTAGAACACTTGCTCCAGTTGACTCCAGTGTTGTTTATGTATAAAAAAAAACTTATTTACAACCAGTTATTTCAAGAAACTTTACAAATAAACATCCTGTTCATGACCTGAATCAAACCTTTATTATAGTGAGAAATAACAGGTGATTTTAGAAGGACAGGAAGCATTCTTCAACAGAACCAGACCCAGTAGGGGGATTTATTATAATTCAATCTTGTAAAATAGAAACAAGTCTGAACAAATGTCATCTGAAGACGATTTACATAACAACTTTAATACAGAAAACATGTAATAGAGTCCAGTCTCATCCTGTTTACAACGTGGTAAAGATAAATTCAGCTTATTCTTGCGTTTAGAGAAACGTCTTCAATCCAAGGAAGCTCAGCCAATCACATCCAGTTGTTAATTTTACAGCAGTCATGAGCAATGAAGTGGTGACAGTAGAGAGGAAAACTAGCTTTAAGCAGGAAGGAACCTCCAGCAGCTCCATGTCAGCGCCCATCTACTGCGGCTGAGCGGGTCTTTAACAGGACAGCAGATGTCCAACAGACACAGAGGCGCCGGTCCAAGGAGCACATGACCTCATCTGGAAAAGAAGAACAGGAGTCAGTGAACGAACACGCTAGTCTGTGACATTTAAGGTCGTAGGGAAATTGTCGTTCTAACCGTTGCATTTCAGAATTCTCCCAAGGGGTGCCCGACTTTACACGAGTGAATAAAGTGAATGTGATTGGTTGATTATCAAGGGGGCGGGATTGTTATGGTGGAAGGTTCGCAAGCAAGTTTGGTTGTGACTGGTTTGTGGGAAGCATCTTGCTAACCAGTTAGCAACTTAGTGCTAGTAGGTTCCCAATGGGAAATTCCATTGGGACCAAGTAGCACTAAATTGGTGACTTAGAAACGACGCTGTCAAGGAACGCTATGGACAGAGGAAACATGCAAGAGGAGGAGAGTTTAGTGTCGGAGGTCGTGGATGAGTCTCCTCCGTCATCCATTTCTTATTTAGAGGAGGAAAGCGGGGATGAAGATGTTGTGGAAGAGGACGCCAGGGCGGCAGAAGCTTGGTTTGGTGTAGAAGGCTTCCAGCCGTACATGTTTGAGCCCTTGCCTCGCAACGCTGCCAGTTCTGTTAGCTCTATGCCTGCCGAAGACACAGACGTCCATCCCCGTGAACACTGGGACGCAACTTAATGGGAAAGGAAATGAGTCTCATTTCTTATTTCGGTCGTTGCGTATATTATCTGCAACATATTGTCATGATCTGGCCTGTTTGCTCCTTAATTAGTCATTCCTTTCACCTGCCGTTTTCCCTCCCTGCTTCAATTATAATTTATTCCTCTCACCTGTTTCCTGTTGGTTATATTCAGTTCAGCTGAGCATTCAGCGCCAGATAATTTCTTGTCTTTCTGTCAGTCTGTCGTTTCAGTTTTAGTTCATGGTTCATGTCCTGGATCCTAGCTGCCAGTGGAAAGAGGGTTTTTGTGTTTGTCTCGTCTCCTGATCGTCAACTGTTCCTCCCCCGCTGAGTCCTCTGGGTTTTTGGCTCATTATGTTGGGAGGTTCAGTTTTTATCCAGTAAGCCTGGCTCCAGGGAGGAGACCAGTTTAAAGTCCTGCTTCAAGTTCCGGTTCCTACGTCCTGTCTCGGCTACCCTCTTCCACTGAGCCTGCCTGTCTGCACCTGATCCTGTCTGCTCCTGTGCATGGTCCCAGTCAGACTCTGAACCCTCCTGGGAGCCTGTGGATGCCTGGAAGTCTGGATCCTGCCACGTGTTCCTGCCTGATCTGGATCCTGTCTCTGTCTGTTCCTGTCTGTTCTGGATCCCTGACCAGGATCAGCTTCCAGCATGTCCTCTGGAACTGCAGCACTTGGGGACATTCTTGGTCTGGACTGTTAAACCAGAGTGTCTGAGATTGGGCGGTGCCCTGCCCCCCCGCCTGCAGTGTCCGCAAGCCACAGCTCCGCTTTTGTTTTGTTTGTTTATTTAATAAACGTTTTGAACTTTCTTACTGACCGTCTCTCCTTGAATACTGGGTCCATCTGTCCTCGGTTCACGACACATATGCGTATCCTGTGGTACTCCAGGTAACTGGAATCGATCAGATAGATAAAATTTAAACCAGTCTAGTGCTGTACCTTTAATTCCGACAAAATATTCAAGTCTTTCTAAAAGAATATTATGATCAAATGCAGCACTGAGATCCAACAGGACAATGACAGATACAAGTCCATTATCTTTATCATTTTGAGAATAAAGTCGTAGCATTGCAAGAATAAAGTTGTAATTTTAAGAGAACAAAGTCATCATACAACAACCTGTTTCAGAAAGAAAGCTTTGAGATCCAACAAGCAGATGACGGCCGACCAGCTCCACCAATCAGAAACCTGAGTTCACTTTGACATTCTGTCCAATTTCATGTTAGCGTGCTAAAAAATGTCCTTATTTGTGAAACCAGAGCCAAAGCATAACTTGAAGTGATGCTCAACATTCCTCATTTTAGGGAAGAAAGTGCTTCTTGTAGGAGATGTAGAATCTTCATCTCTTCTTTTGTTCAGTAAAAATTCAGTCAACTCCCAAAATTTAACTTTTTATTAAATAGGAAAATAAACAGAAAATAAACCCTGCTCGCACAGACATGCCCCTTGCATTTTTTTTATTTTGTTATTATACATTTATTTAACTCATATGTATAAATGTGCATATTAAGGGTTAAGAAGTAGAAGTTGAGGGGTGTCCAATAAAGGCATCAGTAACCAGATGCATTTGTTTATCTAACACAGCCAGTAGGGAGCGCGTGTTCATAAACCATATATGAAAGGGTGAATATTACCTGATTAAATAACATACTGTGGAAATTGCAGTAAAGTGCAAGAGACAATTTCTCACGTTGAGCACACCAAAGCGTGTGTCGTTTTATTTTTCAAGGAAAAAACTACTCAATACAAAATGGCGCTGCCCAGCAAAACCAACCGGCGTCGGGCTACACGTCATCACGCCTTCATAACATTTAAAGGGACCGCGATCCCTGAACCGTTATACTTACAAGCAGTAACTACAGACAGAACCAAGTGCTGTGTTTACTATGAACGGTATGTAGAACCACACTTAATAAGAAAGTTGAATTATGTCGGTTACATTCACTACACACGTCCCCCCAGAATTCACCATAACCAAAGTAAAAACAACAGTCAACGGGGAGGTGGGCGTATTAACCGCCCACAACGGCTGTGCTGTACCGAAGGTCAATGAGGCCCCACTGCGGCAGGCGTCCCGTCATGACACGGGTGTGGGGCATGGGGTGTGGGGGGCCCGGGAGGGAGGGGGGTAGGGGATGGGGGCAGAACCGGAGGCCGTCTGCGTCGAGGGGGTTGGGCCAGGTCAACGGGCCTGGCCACATCCAAGTGAGCCGGTTTGAGACGATCAATGGAGAATCGCTCCGGTTTACCGTCCCTGTCCACCAAAAAATGTTTGTCCCCTGCCTCCAAAACACGGAATGGGCCCTCGTATGGCGGGCGTAGCGGTCTCCTGTGGGCATCGTGACGAATGAAAACATAATCAGCCGTCTGAAGCCCAGTGGGAATGTGCGACTGAGGGAGGCCATGACGGGAAGCAGGGACAAGTGCGAAAAGCCTTGCATTATCCAATAGAGTTGACCGCTGGAGAGTAGCAGACCAAGGAACTGTGGTGTTGGGGACAAAATCCCCTGGGACCCGCAGCGGCTGACCATAAACAAGTTTGGCGGAGGAGGACTGTAAGTCCTCTTTTGGCGCGGTCCTGATACCCAGCATCACCCACGGGAGTTTGTTGCCGTCCTGGAGGCTGGCACGCAGGGCAGCTTTCATTGACCTATGAAAACGTTCACAGAGTCTGTTAGCCTGTGGGTGATACGCAGTTGTGCGGTGGAGGTCTACCCCAAGGCTCTGTGCGACAGCATTCCACAACTCCGACGTGAACTGCGCGCCTCGGTCAGAGGATATATCTGAAGGGGCACCGAAACGAGCAACCCAGGTTCCGACGAAGGCCCGCGTCATCTCCACAGTTGCCGCCGACGTCAGCGGCACAGCCTCAGGCCAGCGGGTGGTCCTGTCAACCATGGTCAACAGGTATGTGAAACCATGAGAAGATGGCAGAGGGCCGACCAGATCCACATTCACATGGTCGAAACGCCTCTCTGGAACCGGGAACAACCCTAGCGGGGCCTTAGTGTGACGGTGCACTTTGGCCCGTTGGCACTCAACACAGGTGTTAGCCCAGTCCCTAACGTCCTTCTTAAGGCCATGCCAGACAAACTTAGCTGCAACCAGCCTCTGTGATGCTTTCGAACCTGGGTGGGAGAGACCATGGATGGCATCAAAAACTTTTCGTCTCCATCCTGTGGGAACTATTGGCCGCGGACTGCCTGTGGAGACCTCACACAGGAGCGTGGTGCCAGCATCTCCAAAAACCACGTCCTCGATCTGCAGCCCTGTAGTTGAGGTCCTCAGGAGTTGCACGTCTGTGGTTTGGTCCCCTGACATGCGGTGGTAATCCAAACCAAGATGGACTGCCCCCGCCACGGCCCGTGACAGGCAGTCTGCCACGTAGTTGTTCTTACCAGCGACATGTTGCAAGTCTGTAGTAAACTCCGAAATATAGGACAGATGACGCTGTTGGTGGGCAGACCACGGCTCAGCCACCTTGGCCATGGCAAAAGTCAGTGGTTTGTGGTCCACAAAAGCAGTGAAGTGTCGACCTTCCAGCAGGGAACGAAAATGTCTGATGGCGAGGTAGAGACCCAGCAGCTCCCGGTCGAAAGTACTGTATTTACGCTTGCTGGCGCGCAGCTGACGGCTAAAGAAAGCCAGCGGCTGCCAGGCCCCGCCTACCCACTGCTCGTAGACAGCACCGACAGCGTAATCCGAGGCGTCCGAGGTGATGGCGATGGAGGCTGTTGGAGAAGGATGCGCCAGCAAGGTGGCATTCGCCAGGGCTCCCTTAATGTCGGCGAAAGCCTTGTCCCTGCTCTCTGACCAGTCCACGAGGTGCTTGGGCTTACCTTTCAAGGCCTCGTGCAAAGGCCGCATAAGCTGAGCAGCTCGAGGGATGAAACGGTGGTAAAAATTCACCATGCCGAGGAACTCCTGCAAGGATTTGACAGTGAGCGGGCGTGGGAACTGTGTTACTGCCTCCACCTTAGATGGGAGAGGGACAGCACCGTCCTTAGTGACTCTGTGTCCCAGGAAATCAATGGTGGACAGACCAAACTGGCACTTGGCGGGGTTGACAATTAGCCCGTGTTGGCTAAGACGCTCAAAAAGTGTTCGGGGGTGCGCCAGGTGCTGAAGCTTGGATGTGCTCGCTACGAGGATGTCATCCAAGTACACAAAAAGAAAAGGTAGGTCTTGTAGAACAGAGTCCATGAGGCGTTGAAAAGATTGGGCGGCGTTTTTAAGGCCGAACGGCATGCGCAGGAACTCAAAAAGACCAAATGGCGTGATCACGGCAGTTTTGGGAATGTCCAGCGGGTGCACCGGCACCTGATGATATCCCCGGACGAGGTCCACCTTGGAAAAAATCACCTTGCCTGCCAGGTGAGCTGAAAAATCCTGTATGTTCGGCACCGGGTATCGGTCGGGCGTTGTTGCCTCATTAAGCCGCCGGTAGTCACCACATGGGCGCCAGCCGCCGCCCGGTTTGGGGACAATGTGGAGGGGTGATGCCCACGGGCTGTCGGATCGACGGACTATACCCAGGTGTTCCATGTTTGCAAATTCAGCCTTTGCAACGGCAAGCTTGGTCGGGTCGCGGCGCCGAGCACGGGCGTGGACGGGTGGGCCAATAGTGACGAGATGGTGCTCCAAACCATGCTTAACAGCGGATGCAGAGAAAGTGGGCTGAGTAAGCGCTGGGAAATCGGCAAGTAGAGGGTGGAAGTCATCTGAGGCTGAGAGCATGAAAAAAACTATATACCCCACCTTTCATCAAACACGAAACCACGCCCACATTCCAAAGTGACAGCCGGAAGTCCCGCCTTAATTAAACCGGAAGTCCCCCCCTAATTAATATAAAATGTATATAAAATTAATATAAAATTGATATAAAATTAATATAACATTAATATAAAATTAATATAAAATTGATGTAAAATTAATATAAAATTAATATAAAATTGATATAAAATTAATATAAAAAAAATATAAAAAAATTTATAAAAATGCATATAAAAAATTAACTATGTTATTTTAATAACGGTTATGATGATTAAATTATTATTTTTAATTATTTGTATTGATTTCTTATATAATCACTGTTAGCACACCGTTTCAATCTCTGCCTGAGCAGCTGTGTGATGAGTGCAGTCACTCACACAGCACCGCCCCCCCCCCGCTGCAGCCGCTGTAGCCCCCTCAGTCTGCCTTACTATGAGATCTGTTGCCTCATAGGATTCTGCAAGAGATATATAGATCTATCTATATATATATAGATAGATCTATATATCGATATACACGATAAATAATGATGTACATGTATATGTATTGGTCTATAAAAAAAAAAAAAATGTCTAATTTTGTCCATTCATACGGTTTAAGCGTCCCACATGCGCAGTAGAGACTTTAATAACGTCACAAGCCGTCTTGCTCCTTGTTTACTTCCGTGAAAATGGAGGGAAGGTTTAGATCGCATCTAGCTGTCTTTCCCAAACTTAAATACACAATCTTTTTTAAGATGGTTAGAAAAATAAATAAATAAAATGCTCTCCCACCTTATCATCCACCATGGTTGTTGTGTTTCTAGCCGCTTCTGTGCTCGCTCAGACACAGGTTGCAGTGGAAAAGATCTGGATCACTTGGACCTTGGGAGGGGGTGAAAAATACACCACTTAGAAAAAAGAGGAGAGACTCTTTGTGAATCACTGTCCTTCCTAAGGGTCACATGATGTGATAGGTCTCACTATGAGGAGCTCACACCACGTCACACGGTTTAAGCGTCACCTGATGTGAACGGTTAATTAATCCGTCAGGTGTTTGGACCTTGGGAGGGGGTGAAAAATACACCACTTAGAAAAAAGAGGAGAGACTCTTTGTGAATCACTGTCCTTCCTAAGGGTCACATGATGTGATAGGTCACACCATGAGGAGCTCACACCATGCCACACGGTTTAAGGGTCATCTGATGTGAACGGTTAATTAATCCGTCAGGTGTTTGGACCTTAGGAGGGGGTGAAAAATTCACACTCACACAGTAGCCATCCCCCAACCCCTATATAAATTCAAAAGTCGCGGTATCTGTCTTTGGTAACTCCTGATTCGATCAGCTGATAAGGTGGAGCCACAGCGTCACAATCTGAGCCACAAAGCGTCTGAAACACAATATGTTTAAAGTTAGTTGTTGTTCACTCATTTCACTGCCTGGGTTTTTTAAATAGACAGAATCCTTTTTTTTTCTTTTCACTATTCAGTCATTGATGGAAATATCTATCGTACAAACCTGATAGATGACAGTCTATGGATTGCAAATGTTTTTTAGCGTTCTGCTGCCTGAGGAAAGATTTTCTGCTTTTCTCTGCTGTTCACAGAGAGCAACTTTGACAGAGCGGTTTTTCAGCTCTACTAAAATTGTATCAATAACTGGATAGTGATATTCATTTCTAAAGGCTTATCTATCCATATGTTTGATTATATTCTTAATTTGAAACCAACTGATTGGGAAAACTATAGCTTGTTAAAACAAACTGTCCTCTTTTTTAATAATTTTTTGTATTAATCTCTTAATTTCTTCAAACATTTATTTTTCTACTGAATCACTAATCTTTTTTTAATCTATCCATAGATTTTTGAATTTTTTAAATTCTAATAATAGATTTGATATTGTGGCAAACTCATAAATTGTTTAACCCTTTCCTGAACAGAAATCAGAGAAACGCTTTAGGTAATAGCACCTGCACCCTGTTAACGTAGATTTAACAGATATATCAGCTATATGGTATTTTCACTTTTATTACTGATTGACAATGCTAATTAACCTAACAGTCATGTTTTTGGACTGTGTGAGGAAGCTGGAGTACCTGGAGAGAACCCACAGATGCTGAAATAGCATAGATTATTTAAAAAAAAGTAATTGCATACAGTATTCTGCCTATAATTTTTAGTCTGCCAAGACCAAGCAGTTTTTAAAATATCTCAACCTCCAAATGTAGCTACTGTCTAGATAGTAATTATGTGAATAGAGCCTAAAAAAAATCAGAAAATTTCTATTTTTATTTTTTTATTAAGAAGCCCCCTCTTCAGATGAAGAATTCTGTAAAACGGGAGGACATCTAGCAATTAGAACTTTTGCTCTATCTAGCGTCATCGTTTTGAAGCAGGGGTTTGAGCTTCATGATACGTTTGTAAGTAAACCCTTTAAGTTTTTGCAAATACTCCTTGTCCAATTACTTGTTGGCCTCAGCCTTCTGGGACTTGTAGCAGTCATCTTTTTAGCAGACCGTCTGAGCAGCAGAACTTAAACTATTGAATATTTTCAACCCAGTTATCTGTTTCCTGTACCCTACCAGCTTCTCCGTCATTTTTTTTTTTGTAGAGTGAGTTCCTGTCTTTATGTGTCATTACAAGAAATGCAGGCAGCAGAAAGTGCTAGTTGCTACTTCATTGCATTTTTTTAAAAACAAATCTGCAGTTTACAACCCTCATTTTGCAGTAAGGTAATCTGTCTAAAACCTTTGCTTTATTTTGGAAAAAATATATTTATATTTCAGTCTTTACTAAAATCCCATTTAAGTAGAAATTTTAGGTTATTCACAGTATAAAAGTTAATAATATTGTCTCCTTATCCTCAAATATCCTTGTCCTATGTCTTCACCATACTCCTGTAACCAAACACAAGAACAATCAAATAAACGTTCTGGTATTAGTATCACACTTGGAGGAAAGTTTGTGCCTTGAAAAAAAGTGAATTATAAACAAGCAAAAACTCACATTACAGACCATTTCTCCTAGAACTTGTTTACAAATGCTTATGTAGGCAAAACCACATTATACGCTCATAACTGTAGCCGTATGACATGATGAATCAAGCATTTTGCAAAATCTTTCTTATATACGAAATGACGGACTGTATTTAGCATTTTAGATAATCAGTATCTCTGTTTTCATCATTTGACCATGAAAAAAATTATTATCTTTTTTTTTTTTTATCTTTTCCGGAGAACCTATTTTTCTACCACTTTTTATAAACAGCTACTTTTTTATTTCCCGAACTTTTCTCAATACAAACAAGCACAAAATAAAATTTTTAGATAAAAGCATTACTCTGTTGACTCATTCTATGGGAGACCTACTAGTATAACATGGAAATAAGAGTTACACAAGGGAAGGTAATAGGTTTTTCTTTTTTTTTAACTGATGCAAATCTAAAGGAGAAGCAATCGATTACAGAATTATCCAATGGTGTCAAACATCTGTTGACTGAACATGTAACAAAAACAAAGCATTACCCACTATTATTTAAGCTGTAAAAACTTACAAAAACATTTTAAGGTGCAGATTAGGGTGACATTCGCTGTATGGTTAAAATGTAAACTGCTCAGCTTATACTGCTGTTATTTTTTTCCTCATCAAAATTAGTTGTTTTAGATCTGCTACTTTATGTTTTTGCTTGTCTATCTTTTTTTTCTTTTTGTCATGAATGCAACAAGATTCAAACCAACCTCTAAGTAGTCTTAAACATCTACGCTTTCAGTGATCATACCATCATTTCTTTGTATAACTGACTAGTATAGTCATGTGAATGTAACCCTCTTTGAAATGGTCACGGGTTGTGTTGTTTGAATTCATGTATTTATTTTAAGTGTTCAACATTTAATGTGTTAAGGTTGTAATAAATAAGTTAAAAACGTTGTTTATACAGAATAGGATATCTTAAAAATATGAACAAATCTAATGTTTGGTTAAAAAACGTTTGTTAGAAAAATTCTTCATATCTTGTTTTATTTTGAAATGTCTCAGGTTGCATAAAGGAAGTATTGTAGAGTAGAAGGATTTTACTGGTTTGTCATTGGTCCATATACAGGGAGTGGGAGGTGCAACAGAGAGACAGGAAGTGGCAGAAGAGTGTTGTAGCTTGACCACGGAGAAAAAACGTGCCGAAGTTTGCTAAAAAACGGAGTTTTGTTGATGTTTGTGGACTTTCAACTCGACAGTCATTTAAAAATATCAGCTCTACATCGTTGTCTGCAACTACTAGTATTGTTTCAACCCGAAATTTGCTGTATAGTAGCTGTGAGTATTGTTTCAGTGCTCGCTAATGCATTAGCATTCACCAGCAAAGTGAATGCATTTTCAGTACTGGGAGCTAGCTCAGCTAACAGAGACTCTAGTAAAGTTTCCGGCATGGAAGCTGGGAGAGTCAAGCACTGTGCATTGAGGTGAGCAATACTGATTTTCTATGGATCTGATTCGGAGGACTGCATCTTCACTGGACTTTTCTGCTGCATGCTGTGTTGCTGGGGACCGAGAGACTGGAGAGGAGTGAACAACATCCTGCATCCATCTTCCTTTATCAGCCGGGACCAAAGGACAGGTTCATTACCAGAAGGTTCCAAACTCTGGGGAGAGGTACCACACTCCAACTGTTCCACATCATATCAGGCCTGCAACGGGGGAATTTTGGTTTATTTTTAACTATATGCCGGCTTAGGTGTGAGTTAGGAATTGTGGGCCCACATATTTTAATTAAGTTGGACAATTGAAACTGAAACTTTATTACAGAGAGAAATGTATTTTTATTTTATTTTTTGAAAACATCTCAATTGTTTATGTTTGTTTGTTTGTTTTGCTCAATATAAGTTCAAAGTTCATAAACTGTTGTGAGTTGTTTGGTTATTTCAAAATATTGGATAAGAAATAAGCAGATTTAAGGCTACATTATAACCCTGATTCTGATTTCCTTAGGTTGTGTTTAAAGTTGTTACTGTCCTCAGAGGTGAGTAAAACTCAAGTCAAAAAAGTAAATAGAGTTTAAGGGGTTTTTACGAACTCAGGGGCCCTTACCTACTTCAATGGGGTATAGGTGGGCTACATAAATTGGAGGCACCGCTGGGATTATTTTTGTCTTGAGTTATAGATAAGCTAGTTAAAACATTTTTTTACTGTGATTGTCAGGGCAAAAGCAAGAGAAATGCAGCAGGCTGGGATTTTTGTGAATAAACTGAAGAACTGGTGCAGAGGAGAAGGCTTGGATGAGAACCATGCGTTGTTGACAAAAGTTCCCCAAAATACAGAAATCGCACAAATAGAAGAGACATTGCAGACTTTGAAATGTCTTGGGCGTGTGCGTGTAAGGGGAAGAATGTTGGATGAATCCACAGATCAGATATTAGTGCTTTGTGAGTGCAGAGAAAGGCTCACTAATGCTGATCTGCCAAATGAGGTATTATCTTCAGATGAGTCTACAGCCTGGCCAATATTCATTATTTCAGAAACTTCCAGCGATGAGGGGGATTTTAGAAGTAAACTAAATGCTCTTTTGCACGCAGAAGGGAAGACTGTTGATGATTTGCAGGCTCTTCTAGCAGAACCAGAACCAGTTCCCTCATCCACCGAGTCTCTCATTCGTGCTGTAAGTGATCTACTGGATAAAGCAACAAAACCTGCAGAAAATGGAGGATATCGACGTCTGCGTGTCTTCTCAGGCATCACACCTACTCCTGTTGGTGAGGAACAATTTGATCACTGGTTAGAGCAGGCTTACATGATGGTGGAAGTGAGTGAATGTTCCTCAAAAGAAAAAAGACGGAGAATAATGGAGAGTTTAAAGGGTCCTGCTTTAGAAATTATAAAAGCTGTTCGTCTTTCTGATCCTGATGTCACCCCTGAAAAGTGCTTAGAAGCTCTTGATAGTGCATTCGGAATGGCAGAGTCAGGAGATGATTTATATTTTGCTTTCAGACTGTTGCAGCAACAGTCTGGAGAAAAGTTGTCAGATTTCCTACTGAGAATGGAACGCTTGTTGTCAAAAGTAGTGCAAAGAGGTGGCCTTCCAGCCAAGAATATGGATAAAGCACGGCTCGAACAGCTGCTTAAAGGTGCAGTAGGTTCAGACTTGATGCTAATTCAGCTCAGATTGAGAGAGAGAAAAGACACTCCTCCAACGTTCCTTGAACTGCTTCGTGAAATCCGTGCTGAAGAAGAATATGAAGCATCTCGAGCTAAATTAAACCCATCAGTACGTGCAATCCACCCAAAGACTCAGGTGGACCCCAATCATTCAGAGATTCAGAATCTGAGGGATGAAATTAGGAGTGAAGTCAATGTTTGCTGCCTTTGCTTCACAACACCCTCAAAATGTCGCAGATAAACCGGAAAAATTTTCTAATGAGAGAGAAAGAGACAAAGAAACCAATATGGATTCTGAAGTTGAGGCTTTAAAGAAACAAGTGAAACAGTTGCAACAGAAAGTCAAGTCAAAAGTGTCTTACCAGGCCGAAACATCACCAACGGTAAGGACAGTAAATGCTCCAAACAGAAAATCCGATGCAGATGAACGTTTTTGCTAACGCTGTGGAGAAAGTGGGCACATGGCAGGAAAGTGCAGAAATCCTGAAAATCAGAATAAGGTTATCCAGAAGCTTATACAAGCACTGAAAAAAGCTAAAACCGCCAGTCCACAGCCAACCACTGAAGAGACCACTGCCGAAACTGCCTGTAGCGTGAGAAGAAGTGAAGTAGCTAAGGTATTGCCTCATAGTGTACCAGACGGCTTAATCGGTCCGCCATCCATTGAACATGTGAAAGTAAATGGACATTTATGTGACGCACTGCTCGATAGTGGCTCCAGAGTTAGCATAATCTTTGAGTCCTGGTACAAGAGGTACCTGTCTGACACACCTATTAATCCAGTTACAAATCTAGATATATGGGGTTTGAGTGATTCCAGCTACCCCTATCTTGGCTATGTGATTGTAGATATGGAGTTTCCCAAAAAAGTGACAGGAGCTCCAGCTATTTTGTCTGTTCTAGCTCTGATCTGCCCTGACCCACCTGGTCCAGATCAGACCCCTGTCATAATTGGGACCAATGCCAAAGCCAATCTTCCAAAGCGTTTGTCTGAACTGTGTGATGAAACACCTGAGGGGTTTGGTCAGACTTTAGGAATACACAGCATTTTGCCTGGAATTGAAGGAAGGCATTTGGATCCAGAAGAGGAACATAATGGTGAAATTGGACCTGTAAAATGGGAGGGTCCTGGAAACCTGACACTTCCTGCTGGAGGTAAATGCATAGCAACCTGCAAAGTGGATGTGGAGACCCCTCTTCCTACCGACATCTTGTTGGTGGAATCTTCAGTGGGCAATCCTCTTCCTGCTGGTGTTCTGTTGCAAGCCATGGTAATCCCAAGTAATGCTATAAATGGTAACCAGCTGACTTTATTGTTCCAGAATGAATCCCTGAGAGACATCACAATACCCCCTGGCACCATTGTGGGTTGCCTGTATGTTGCTGATGTTGTCACCACGGCTTCCAAACAAAATGTAATAAAGAAGGAGTTTGATGCTAGTCTAATTAGCTTTGGAGAGTCACCTGTGCCGGAGCAGTGGAAGGAAAGACTTTGTCAAAAGCTTTCTGAAAGAGCAGCTGTCTTTTCTCTTGATGAGCTTGATGTGGGACTAGCTAAAGGGGTGGAGCACACAATTAGACTATCAGATTCACGCCCTTTTCGGGAACGATCCAGAAGGATTGCTCCTGCTGATATTAATGATGTACGCTGTCATATACAGAAACTGCTTGGTGCAGGCATCATTAAAGAGTCTAAAAGTCCATATGCATCTCCAATTGTAATTGTGAGAAAAAGAAATGGAGATTTGAGAATGTGTGTCGACTATCGAACACTCAATAGTCGAACCGTGCCCGATCAGTACACTACACCACGTATTGATGAGGCTCTCGACTGCCTCTCCGGTAGTCAGTGGTTTTCAGTTTTAGACCTGAGGAGTGGCTATTACCAGATAGCTATGAAAGGGGAGGACAAAGAAAAAACTGCTTTTATCTGTCCCTTGGGTTTTTATCAGTTTGAGCGGATGCCACAGGGCATCACAGGAGCCCCTGCTACTTTCCAGCGTTTAATGGAAAAAGCAGTGGGTGACATGAATCTGCTCCAAGTACTGGTTTATCTGGATGACCTGATTGTGTTTGGGCGCACTCTTGAGGAACACGAGGAAAGACTCTTAAAGGTTCTTGACAGACTCCAAGAGGTGGGGCTCAAAATTTCCTTAGATAAATGCCAATTCTGTCAGACAAAGGTTAAGTATGTGGGACATATTGTGTCAGCAAAGGGTGTTGCAGCTGATCCAGACAAAATAGAAGCTGTCACCAAATGGCCTACTCCTACTAATTTGAAGACCCTGCGGTCATTTTTAGGATTTTGCGGATATTACAGACGGTTTATCCACAATTATTCCTCCATTGTTCGGCCTTTAACAGATCTAACTAAAGGTTATGGCCCCACACAGCGTGGGAGGAAACCGAAAAACGGTGAGAATAGAGTCTACTTGGATGAAAGGGAATCGTTTGGAGAAAGGTGGGATCAGACATGCACTGATTCGTTTGAGAAAATCAAACACTGCCTCACAAGCGCCCCAGTTCTAGCATTTGCCGATCCAAGCAAACCATACATATTGCATGTAGATGCTAGTTTAAATGGACTAGGTGCTGTTCTATATCAGGAGTATCCAGAGGGACTGAGGCCAGTTGCATTTGCCAGTCGCAAACTTAGCTCTTCTGAAAGAAACTATCCCATTCATCAGTTGGAGTTTCTGTCACTGAAGTGGGCAGTTGTGGAAAAATTCCACGATTATCTCTATGGAGCTCGCTTCACTGTTCGGACTGACAACAATCCCCTAACTTATGTCCTCACAACAGCAAAGCTCAATGCTACAGGTCATCGTTGGCTGTCAGACTTATCAGCTTATGATTTTGACATCATATACAGACCTGGAAAAGCCAACATTGATGCTGACCTGTTGTCACGCATGGAAACAAGAGGGAAAGGGGATGAGTGGCAAAGTATCTCTCAAGATGGAGTGAAGTCCATATGTCAGAGGGTTGGAACCCTGGATGACTGTACAGATTCTCCTAAATATGCAGAACAGCTTGGAGCTCCTCCCGAGTGCATACCTGATGCATATGCTTTTCCTACCCGTCTGCAGCTCAACTCACTGGTACACCTGTCCAGAGAGGAGTTAATGACTGCGCAAAGTAAAGATTCCCTCATAGGACCAACCATCCAAGCACTAAATTGTGGAAAATGGCCAGATGACATCAAATCTAATTCAGACATGATGGTTATGAGAAGAGAGGTTGGAAAATTGGTCATGGAAAATGGACTGTTACACAGAGTGAGTGAAAGTCAGTCAGCAGGGAAAACCCACCAACTTGTCCTGCCTGCTGAATTTAGGACTATTGTGTTGAAATCCCTCCATGATGATTTAGGTCATCTTGGCATAGAGAGAACCATTGATATGCTCAGAAACAGGTTCTTCTGGCCAAGAATGGCTACTGATGCTGAACAGTACATCAAAAACTGTGGAGAGTGTGTGTTACGAAAATCCCCATGTCCAAGGGTAGCCCCTTTACACCAGATTGTTAGTACTGGGCCTATGGACCTGGTTTGTATAGATTTTCTCTCCATGGAACCTGACTCAAAAGGCATAAGTAATGTGTTAGTAATAACCGACCATTTCACCAGATATGCTCAAGCATTTCCTACTAAGAATCAGAAAGCCCTTACGGTTGCTAAGGTTTTAGTAGAGAAATATTTTGTGCATTATGGACTTCCAAATCGTATCCACTCAGATCAGGGAAGAGACTTTGAGTCTAGACTCATTAGAGAACTGTTGACTCTGCTAGGCATTAAAAAGTCTCGTACAACACCATATCACCCACAGGGCGATCCTCAGCCCGAGAGGTTCAACAGGACTTTATTGTCAATGCTTGGAACTTTGAATCAAGAAAAGAAAAGACAATGGAGCCAGCATGTTGTTCCCCTTGTACATGCTTACAATAGCACCAAGTGTGACGCAACAGGATTTTCTCCCTACTTCCTTATGTTTGGCAGGGAGGCCAAACTTCCAGTGGATCAGTGTTTTGAAGCACATTTAGACGGAGATGGAGACCAACAGCACTCGTCTTATGTTGCAAAATTGAAAGATGACCTGCAAAAAGCTTATAAAATGGCCCAAGAAGCAGCAAACAAAGTGCATCTACGTAACAAGAAAGCCTATGATAAAAGGATTGGATTTCACAATCTAGAACCTGGTGACAGGGTTTTGCTGAAAAATCTTGGACTGAGAGGTAAACAGAAACTTTAGAATCGTTGGTGTGATGTTCCCTATGTTGTTGTGGGAAAGATGCCAAATCTGCCTGTCTATAAGGTAAAACCACAGAATGGAAGAGGGAAGTTCAAAACATTGCACAGGGATAATCTTCTGCCGATTGGAGAATATGTGCGGATCCCACTAAGTGATAAACCTCTGGAAGTGCTCACCAGGTCTGCAGCAAGCCCCAAAACGAGGTCTAAACGAGCAACCACCGAGCATTCTAAGCAGGTGGCGTACGAAATGTCAAGTGAATCATCTGACTTTGAGTGGGAATTTCCACAAAGACCATACAGAACTTATCTGGAGAGAATGCACCCGATAGTGTCTCTAGTGAAGATGATATGCAATGTGCTAGCAACTCTAAGAGGATCCATGGTCTAACACATTCAAGACCAAAACGTACGTTAAAACCAGTAGTGAGACTTACGTATGATGAACTTGGCAAAGTAAGTGAACAACCGCTTACGATTGTTCACAGGGGTGTTGTCATAAAAATACAGAGCTAATGTACTTGCTAAAAGCTTCCCATTTACCTTTCTAGAGTTACCTACATGTTTGTGAAGTCTGTTGAGGACACCAGCCATTAAGAGGGGGGAGGGTGTAACCCTCTTTGAAATGGTCACGGGTTGTGTTGTTTGAATTCATGTATTTATTTTAAGTGTTCAACATTTAATGTGTTAAGGTTGTAATAAATAAGTTAAAAACGTTGTTTATACAGAATAGGATATCTTAAAAATATGAACAAATCTAATGTTTGGTTAAAAAACGTTTGTTAGAAAGAATCTTCACATCTTGTTTTATTTTGAAATGTCTCAGGTTGCATAAAGGAAGTAGTGTAGAGTAGAAGGATTTTACTGGTTTGTCATTGGTCCATATACAGGGAGTGGGAGGTGCAACAGAGAGACAGGAAGTGGCAGAAGAGTGTTGTAGCTTGACCACGGAGAAAAAACGTGCCGAAGTTTGCTAAAAAACGGAGTTTTGTTGATGTTTGTGGACTTTCAACTCGACAGTCATTTAAAAATATCAGCTCTACATCGTTGTCTGCAACTACTAGTATTGTTTCAACCCGAAATTTGCTGTATAGTAGCTGTGAGTATTGTTTCAGTGCTCGCTAATGCATTAGCATTCACCAGCAAAGTGAATGCATTTTCAGTACTGGGAGCTAGCTCAGCTAACAGAGACTCTAGTAAAGTTTCCGGCATGGAAGCTGGGAGAGTCAAGCACTGTGCATTGAGGTGAGCAATACTGATTTTCTATGGATCTGATTCGGAGGACTGCATCTTCACTGGACTTTTCTGCTGCATGCTGTGTTGCTGGGGACCGAGAGACTGGAGAGGAGTGAACAACATCCTGCATCCATCTTCCTTTATCAGCCGGGACCAAAGGACAGGTTCATTACCAGAAGGTTCCAAACTCTGGGGAGAGGTACCACACTCCAACTGTTCCACATCATATCAGGCCTGCAACGGGGGAATTTTGGTTTATTTTTAACTATATGCCGGCTTAGGTGTGAGTTAGGAATTGTGGGCCCACATATTTTAATTAAGTTGGACAATTGAAACTGAAACTTTATTACAGAGAGAAATGTATTTTTATTTTATTTTTTGAAAACATCTCAATTGTTTATGTTTGTTTGTTTGTTTTGCTCAATATAAGTTCAAAGTTCATAAACTGTTGTGAGTTGTTTGGTTATTTCAAAATATTGGATAAGAAATAAGCAGATTTAAGGCTACATTATAACCCTGATTCTGATTTCCTTAGGTTGTGTTTAAAGTTGTTACTGTCCTCAGAGGTGAGTAAAACTCAAGTCAAAAAAGTAAATAGAGTTTAAGGGGTTTTTACGAACTCAGGGGCCCTTACCTACTTCAATGGGGTATAGGTGGGCTACATGAATATAATGTTTTTAATTGAATTAGTTGGGCTATTTATTATTTACAATGAAACCATCATGTCTGTACTCTTTAATGCAAGTCTGTTTTCAACCCTGTAGGCATTTAACCCTTAAACATGATATAACCACTCTGCCTAACTCTTTAGTCAGAACTATATCGGTCTGCAGAAGATAAAACCATGTCAAAAAACCCTACAGAATCAGAATTTCAGCTGTGTCGGATCAGTAAACATTCTAGATGATAAATTTTACAGTATTTTACAAAGAATGATATTACGCCCTTTAGGTAAAATTACATCTCACAATCAATAGTCAGTAGAATTACGAGAAATACTTTTTTCTCCTTTAAGAGTCCTTTCATAAACAAGCATATTTCTAAGAAGAACTTTTACCCTACATTGTGTGCTGTTTCTCATAAAACCCAACCCCCCACCTCTACCGTATCTCCTCACTGGTTGTTCACTTTGCTTCATCTTCAGGCTCCAGACTGATCTGCATACCCCCTGACTAAACATGGAGAAACTATCCAGGCCGTGAATACCAAACTTCTCATTCCCAAAGTATCCTCCGGGAAATTAGATACAACAACAAAGAGTGTCATTACACATATGATCATGATTTACACAATTTGGATAAAGCAATTACAGCAACTTTTATTGTTTCATGATTGGTAATGATTTTTAAAATGATTATTGTGGTAAAGTTTACAAGAAACCCTACACTGTTAGGAAAGCATAATATATATATATATATATATTTTTTTTTTTTGAATACACGTATGAAATCCAAGGATTGATTTAGAATCCAGACCTACTTTCTGTAAGATTGGTGTGAAAATCTTTCTGTGTCCAAAAATGAAAGTCAAAGGTTAATTCCAAACTTGTCATTGCTAAAAGTGCTTCTTACAAAGGTGGTGTGATAGGGGAAGATCCATCTAAGAATGGATTTCTGAGTTGATCCTGTTTAGAAAGAAAAAGATCAGAACACAAGACAAAGATCTTGTTTATTAATTTGTTAATTTTCTTAATATGTTAAAAAAATGCTTCTAAAACAAATTGTTGCTCTCTCATTCAGATTGTAAGGACTGAAAACATGTTCCTATTAGCTTGCGTAAACTTTTTTATTTCAACAACTTAATAAAACAAACATTTATCCTATGACCTCTTGGCAGGGAGGATAGAGCTGAATCTTATTGAGAGAGAGAGACAAGTCAGGAGATAACATGATTTTCCCCCCATGTTTGTATCATAGCATTGGTCCTTTCTAGTTTTTATTAATTAGAATTTAACGAAGGTCTGAAGCAAAGATCCTACCAACTAGTGATACATTTTATAGACCACCAAAACAAAATAATTAGTTGTTGATCGATGACCGAGAATAAATCAATAATCAGTGCCTAAATTCTGAGTCATCAGTAAAGATTTTACGGTAGAAATAGTAAGAATATGTTTTTGGGAGATAAGGAATTACGGTTAGATTTAAACAAAAGAACAAACAAAGTGTTTCATTAGTTATGCACTTTAACAAATTCTAAATTATTCCTATCTTTTGTCTTACAAGAAAACAAAGTTTGAATAAAATTAGAATTTGAAACTGGCCCCGATTCATTAATAGTTCTAGTTGTAATAACTTTGGTTTGCCTGATGTTAGCACAAAACATTTTCTTAGGTTTTACACAAACATTTTTGGGTAATAGGAGAAATGAAAAGGATGAGTTTTTTTTTTTTAGACTAAAGCAGTGGAGAGGTATTTGACTAAACATTTGCATATGGTTTTATGATTGAGTAACTCAAGATGACCGTAGGCTCGTTCACTTCTAAGCATGAAAAAAACAGCCACATTACCAGGAAACTAACTGTTCATCTTATAGCTCTGTGTTGCTGGTCCCACCTAAAGGGCTTTGTGGAACAGCTGATTTTCCTGCCCGTGGCTGAATAGCCCAGATTCAGGACCGGTAGGTTTAAGGTGAGCCCAAATTATTTCTATAGTACTATAGTTGTAAGTTTTTACAGCTTAAATAATAGTGGGTAATGCTTTGTTTTTGTTACATGTTCAGTCAACAGATGTTTGACACCATTGGATAATTCTGTAATCGATTGCTTCTCCTTTAGATTTGCATCAGTTAAAAAAAAAGAAAAACCTATTACCTTCCCTTGTGTAACTCTTATTTCCATGTTATAGGTCTCCCATAGAATGAGTCGACAGAGTAATGCTTTTATCTAAAAATTTTATTTTGTGCTTGTTTGTATTGAGAAAAGTTCGGGAAATAAAAAAGTAGCTGTTTATAAAAAGTGGTAGAAAAATAGGTTCTCCGGAAAAGATAAAAAAAAAAAAAAGATAATAATTTTTTTCATGGTCAAATGATGAAAACAGAGATACTGATTATCTAAAATGCTAAATACAGTCCGTCATTTCGTATATAGAAAGATTTTGCAAAATGCTTGATTCATCATGTCATACGGCTACAGTTATGAGCGTATAATGTGGTTTTGCCTACATAAGCATTTGTAAACAAGTTCTAGGAGAAATGGTCTGTAATGTGAGTTTTTGCTTGTTTATAATTCACTTTTTTTCAAGGCACAAACTTTCCTCCAAGTGTGATACTAATACCAGAACGTTTATTTGATTGTTCTTGTGTTTGGTTACAGGAGTATGGTGGAGACATAGGACAAGGATATTTGAGGATAAGGAGACAATATTATTAACTTTTATACTGTGAATAACCTAAAATTTCTACTTTAATGGGATTTTAGTAAAGACTGAAATATAAATATATTTTTTCCAAAATAAAGCAAAGGTTTTAGACAGATTACCTTACTGCAAAATGAGGGTTGTAAACTGCAGATTTGTTTTTAAAAAAATGCAATGAAGTAGCAACTAGCACTTTCTGCTGCCTGCATTTCTTGTAATGACACATAAAGACAGGAACTCACTCTACAAAAAAAAAATGACGGAGAAGCTGGTAGGGTATAGAAAACAGATAACTGGGTTGAAAATATTCAATAGTTTAAGTTCTGCTGCTACATCCCCAGAAGTTCTGGGCGAGGAGGAGGAGTAGCAACAATCTTCGAGTCTGACTTACTGATTACTCCCAAAACAATTAATTCCTACAACTCTTTTGAACATTTAACCCTTAATTTCCCTGATCCAAATTTCAAGGCAAGAAAACCTCTTCTTTTTGTAACTGTATCGTCCACCAGGTCCTTACTCTGAATTTTTAGATGAGTTTTCAGAGTTCCTTTCTGATTTGGTATTAAATACTGACAGGGTCATCATAGTGGGAGATTTTAACATCCATGCTGACATTGAAGGCGATAGCTTAAGAGCAGCCTTTAATGCTATCTTAGACACTATTGGCTTTGTTCAAAATGTGAATAGTCCCACGCATTCTCATCTTCATACTTTGGATCTTGTGCTGACATACGGCATAGAATGTGAAGAAATAACAGTATTTCCTCACAACCCTGTCCTCTCTGACCACTTTCTAATAACCTTCAGGATTACTTTAACAGAGTTCTCCTCCCCCAAAAGAAGGTTCAATTTTAGTAGATCTTTATCAGATAGTGCAGTTATAAATTTTAAAGAATCTGCTTCACTTTCTCTCTGCTCTGTGTCACTGAGCAGTGCTGCAGAGTGCAAAAGCATAGCTTATTTCCCTTCACAGGTTGATGATTTTGTTGAGGGGGTTGCTAGTTCTCTGCGTATTGCCTTAGACAACGCAGCTCCTTTGAAAATGAAAACCGTTAAAAATAGAAAGCTTGCTCCTTGGTTTAATGCAGAGCTGCGTACTTTGAAGCAAAATGCTAGGAAACTGGAGAGAAAATATCGCTCCACAGGCCTGCGAGAGTCCTTCCTAGTCTGGAAAAATGGTTTACTGCTGTATAAGAGGACTCTTTGTAAAGCAAGAGCAGCATACTTCTCCTCATTAATAGAGGAGAATAAGAATAATCCTAGATTTCTTTTTAATACAGTTGCCAAACTCACCCAGAGCCATAGCTCTGTTGAACCGTCCATTCCACCTGCTTTTAGCAGCAATGATTTTATGGGATTCTTTATAAATAAGATTGATCTTATTAAAAATAAGATCATAAGCACTCCTCTATCCGCGATTGTACCTGAGGTAGTCATGGAATCTGAACCGGGTTTAGACTGCTTTGATCCAGTTGAACTCTCTGAATTAGCAAAATTATTGTCTTCATCTAAGCCTTCAACTTGTATGTTAGATCCAGTTCCAACCAGGTTATTTAAGGAGGTATTCCCTTTGATCTCCTCCTCCATTTTAGATGTGATTAATCTATCTCTGTTACAGGGATATGTACCTAAAGCTTTTAAGATTGCTGTAATTAAACCTCTGCTTAAGAAACCGTCTCTTGACCCAGATGACTTGGTCAATTATAGACCTATATCCAATCTTCCTTTCTTATCCAAAATTCTTGAGAAAGTAGTTGCCAAACAAGTTTGCGATCACTTCCACCATAATGAACTTTTTGAAGAGTTTCAGTCTGGCTTTAGAGCTCATCATAGCACTGAAACAGCTCTGGTGAAAGTCACTAATGATATTCTCATGGCCTCAGATAATGGACTTGTATCTGTGCTCGTCCTGTTGGATCTTAGTGCTGCATTTGATACAGTTGACCATAATATTCTTTTAGAAAGACTTGAATATTTTGTTGGAATTAAAGGAACAGCACTAGACTGGTTTAAATCTTATCTATCTGATCGAATTCAGTTTGTTCATGTTAATGATAGATCTTCAACACGCTCAAAGGTTACCTGTGGAGTACCACAGGGATCAGTGCTAGGACCAATTCTCTTTACTTTATACATGCTCCCAATTGGTAGAGTTATTAGACAGCATGGGATTAATTTCCACTGTTATAGTGATGATACCCAGCTATATCTGTCTATAAATCCAGATGAAGCTAACCCATTACATAGATTACAGGCATGTCTTGAAGACATAAAAACCTGGATGACTCTTAACTTTCTGCTCCTGAATGCAGACAAAACAGAAGTTATAGTCTTTGGACCAGAGTCTCTGAAAAAGAAACTGATTAGCCAGTCACTTCATTTGGATGGGATTAAACTGATTTCAGATAATAAAGTAAAAAATCTTGGTGTTATTTTTGATCAGGACCTGTCATTTAAATCCCATATCAAAGAGGTTTCTAGAATTTCCTTCTTTCATCTGAGGAACATTACAAAAATTAGAAATATCCTGTCCAGGGGTGATGCTGAGAAACTAGTCCATGCATTTGTTACTTCAAGGCTGGACTATTGTAATTCTTTACTATCAGGAAGTCCACAAACTGTAGTTAAAAGCCTTCAGCTGATCCAAAATGCTGCAGCCAGAGTTCTAATGAAAATTAAAAAGAGAGATCATATCTCGCCTATCCTGGCTTCTCTTCATTGGCTTCCTGTTAAATCAAGAATAGAATTTAAAATCCTCCTTCTCACATATAAAGCCTTAAATGGCCAAGCTCCATCTTATATCAGAGATCTGATTGTTCCTTATGTTCCTAACAGAGCACTTCGCTCTCAATCTGCAGGTTTACTAGTGGTTCCTAGAATTTCTAAAAGTAGAATGGGAGGCAGATCTTTTAGTTATCAGGCTCCTCTCCTGTGGAACCAACTACCAGTTTTAGTCCGTGAGGCAGACACCCTGTCTACTTTTAAGGCTAGGCTTAAAACTTTCCTTTTTGATAAAGCTTATAGTTAGGGTGGCTCAGGTTATCCTGAGCTATCTCTATAGTTATGCTGCTATAGGCTTAGACTTTTGGAGGACATAGGGACCCCCATTTCATCATTCTGCTTCATTCTCTCTCTGTTCTCCTATTCTGCAGAATCTGTTAGTTCAATCTCTAACCTTCTGCTCTCTCTGCTTTTCCTCAGAGTAGCTTTGCCTCGTCTGTTCCTGTTTGGCTGTGACGTCATCCTGGAAAGAAACATCAGCTGTGCTGCTTCCATCAACACCCTTGTTTATAGATGTTGGAGATCGGCCGGTTTTCCAGTGTGGTCCTGTTTCTCTGACCGTGACTGAGTGGATGTGCTCTCTTCGTCCTCTGGCATGGGAGCTGCCTTGGAGCTCGTCTGCCTGGCTGTGTGTTTCCTGGACGGGGCCGCCTTTTACAGCTGCTTCTTGTATCTCTGCTTCTGTCTCCTTGAACCCCAGTCGGCCTCGGCAGATGGCCGCTCACACTGAGCCTGGTTCTGCTGGAGGTTTCTTCCTGTTAAAAGGGAGTTTTTCCTCTCCACTGTCGCTACAAGCATGCTTAGTGTGGGGGATTGTATTTGAGTCAATGAGTCAATGCAATCAACTGGTTTTCCTTAGATAGAAAACTTTGTATCAATTTGACTGTATGATCTGGTTGAACTGTAAAGTGCCTTGAGATGACGTGTTGTGAATTTGGCGCTATATAAATAAACTGAATTGAATTGAGTTGGATAGACCTACAACCAATAAGAGCAACGGAGTGCGTGACGTATGTTAAGCGAGGCATAGTTGTTGTCCACAAAAATCAAAGCGTGCAGTTTCACGCCTAGAATAAGAAGATGAGCCTTGATCGCGTTTCTCTGTTCCTCTTTTAAAATGAATTTGCTGTCGATATCTTCTAGAACAGACCTAATAGCAGAATCTACTCACCCAAACTCTCCAGCGGCAGCCATTGTTGTTGTCACCCAAGTGTGCTTTGGTCACGTGGTTGATTACGTTACTCTTGATCATCTGTCCATCATCGTATAAAGCCTGCCCTGACAATTTGATTGGATCGCCTGACAGTGGGCGATAATACTCGCGCTACTATGGAGCAGAGCCAGACCGAACTTCCCCGAACTCAAACCTTGTGGGCGGGACTAAGTTCGGACTGGCACCCAGGCTAATATTTTATGCCAATAACTTAACTTCCTGTCACCATCTTGGCGCTGATGACTGGCTTGATTATTCATTTCATTCACCTGCCTTGCTCCGGCCATTTTCTAATTACTGTTCTTCTTATCCACCTGCTCTTGCCTCTATTTAATCAGCCCTCTAACCAGTCATCAGGGCCAGATTATTCTTGAAGTGTTTCTGATTACCTGATCCTGACCTGTTATCCCTTTCAACCTCTGAGCCTGCCTGTTCCATCTGATCTGTTTGCCTGACCTGATTTTGGACTCCTGCTAGATTCTGCTTGTCTACTGAACTTGGAGCTGCTTCCTGACACCATCCTGGATTCTCCTTCTGAACCTCTTCGGACTTCTGATCCCCTGGTTCTGAATCCTGAGCACATCCTCGATATAGTGCCTTCCTTTGTCTGCTCGGACCTGATCTCCTCCTTGTTCTCCGTCCTCTGGCACTAAACAGTGGTGAAAAAAGTGGGTATGCAGTGTTTTCAACGCATAGGGTTGCTGCACTAGATGGGGCGTCGAAAACCCTTCCTGGAAGACATTTTTTTGTAGTTAGCATCTTCTATATTTAACAGCATAAAGTGATTGATAACAGATTGACAGCACTGATTATGCGCCCATCTGATCTTTCCCCTCCCCTCCTATCTCTCTACCTTCCACACAGGTGGCTGGGGCACACGCCCCTAGAGAACGCTTTTATTTTTTATTTTATTTTTATCTTAGACTACGGCAGTGTTCAATGAATGGGTTGCATCTTCAAAGGACCTGGGCAACCTGGACTGGATCCTTCCAAGTCTGTGAAAATAAGGAGAGTTTTGGCTGTGAATTTAAACAGATCCAGCCTTTCTTCGCCGTACACTCTGTTGCCTAGCAACCGTGAGAGTTGACACACAAAGCAGAAAAAGAATGAATACCCAACTGCTTCTTTTTTTATTTTTTTAATGTAAAGTGAAAAAGACTCAATGAGACTCCAGAGTGGAATAAAGGTGACAACCATTAAAATGTAATGATAGAAACCTTAGTCAGTGAAATAACCTGCTGCTGTCATTCTGCACATCTCTGATGTTGCTGCTATTTTTAAATATCCGTTACTGTAAAAATGTCCATAGCTGCATATTGGTTATTTATTCTCCAGGTGAACAGATTTATATTGTGAAAACACTTTACAGTATTTTATTGTTTATATTTTAACTCTTCACTATTATATTATCATTTGTGTATTCAATAATCTCTTTTGCTGATGTAAATTTCCCCATTGTGGGTAAATAAAGAGATTTTATATTCTATTCAATAAAAGGAGAGATATAAGTAAAACTAAATAATCTCAAAAATATATCTAAAAAAAATCTTATGTTCAATAGCAAAAATACTTAGTTAAGCAAATTTAGCAAAATTGCAGTTAAAAAATTAAAATCCTATCAGATCTATAGTCCCCATCCTGCAGATATATTAGAATCTGTCCTTAAATTAGAGCCGAACCCATTTACTCAGAAACTAATCAAACATTACCGCCACATATCTGACTCAATAACCCTTAAAACAACTATTTTCATTCATTGAGTTTCTTCAACAGATGAAATATACCCAGCAAGCTGTCTGCTGAAGGGTGACAAAGCTCTAGAACAGTTAAATTTCCTCATTCAAGAGAACCTTGATTTGGAGTCCGGCCTGTTAAGATTTCATATCTCTGGGTTCGGGTTCGGGCACTGAGTGCCACCACTGTTGTATATTTGTACTTTATTCCATTTCTTATTTGGTTATGATTGATATCATCTGATATAATATACAACATCAAACAAATTCTATAATATGACTACTGCATATTGGATTTCAGAAATCTGGTCACCTTAGTCTGCAGGTGGCTTATAAGATCAAGTTATATAATCAGGCATTCTAAGTTTCTCATGTGGGTGCATCTCTTTGACTCTCATTAAGCTTAGATGATGATGCTGGGAGATTGGAGAAGAGAAGAAGAAGATTATAGTCCTGATGTCATAAAAGTCCAGAGTTAGTAGGTTTCCTTTGAGGGATTAATTAGGGATTGTGTAACCTACAAGTTCAGTTCTGAAGGTGCGTCTCCTTAATTTCACGTCACAGATGCAAGTTATCTGCTCCCAAGTCTAATGTTATAAAGCCTTTTAGCTGACCACTCAGCATGAATAGGGAGGGTAGAAGCAAATTTATATTGATTGTTAATTTTAACATTTTGCTTTAACCCTTTAAAGCCCGATCCAAGAATAAAACAAAACAGAAAATTACTTTTTTTCGGTTTGAAGTCCTTATTTGGCCTTTTAACAAAATATGTAAAAAGAAAAAAACAGGAATACATTTTTGTTATTAATAATTTATATGCGATAAGTCAAGATTATTTTTTGTGTAGTCTTTTACTGGCTGTTATCAGGTATATCTAATGTGTACAACAGGATTTTGAGCAAAGTTTTTACCATTAAATTATGCAAAAGGTGTCAGATGCAAAACATTTCAGAAACCGTATGTATCAAATATGATACATTTGGCATTACAGGGTTAATCTTGTTACTATGAATCCTATGCCAATGAAAAAATGCATTTCCTGAGTTATCTAATTCCTGGTGGGTACTCTTTGGCTGTTAGATTGTTTGAGCTGTGTGTGACCAAGGGGGAAGGTCCCAAGAAGGAGATAATTAGTGTAATCAACGATCCTGATCCCAACATGAAGATCTCACAATGGACCGCTAGGCCTACATATCCACAAACCCAGGTGGGTTCCTCAGCTGAGGACCGAAAGGATGGTTCAATTCTTAGCTGAGATCTGACCTTCAGTTTCTGAGCAGACAAGTATATAACTGTACCAGGTGTTTTTTAGTTTATCTTATTCAAACATCAGCCCAGCTCAGAACTGCCGCCACACATCTAAAAGATCTGCCTGCCATTCTACTTTTAGAGATTCTAGGAACCACTAGTAAACACATTTGTTTAGGATTGCCTTCGACTGTTCTACTTAAACAGTTCAACTAAAACATTATTAGTATTAGTAAAAAAAAATAAAAAAAATAAAAATAAAACATTATTAGTTCAACTTTTTATTTTCTTTAGTCCAACTGTTTTTAATATTCTTTTTTGTTTCTGCATTTTTGGCTGTTACACTGTGTCAAGATCAGGGATCTTGTGGGTATCATATTGTGTCAAGATCAGGGTTCATGTGGGTATCATATTATGTCAAGATCAGGGATCTTGTGGGTATCATATTATGTCAAGATCAGGGATCTTGTGGGTATCATATTATGTCAAGATCAGGGATCTTGTGGGTATCATATTATGTCAAGATCAGGGATCTTGTGGGTATCATATTATGTCAAGATCAGGGATCATGTGGGTATCATATTATCTCAAGATCAGGGATCATGTTGGTAACATATTATGTCAAGATCAGGGATCATGTGGGTATCATATTATCTCAAGATCAGGGATCTTGTGGTATCATATTATGTCAAGATCAGGGATCTTGTGGGTATCATATTATGTCAAGATCAGGGATCATGTTGGTAACATATTATGTCAAGATCAGGGATCTTGTGGGTATCATATTATGTCAAGATCAGGGATCTTGTGGGTATCATATTATGTCAAGATCAGGGATCATGTTGGTAACATATTATGTCAAGATCAGGGATCTTGTGGGTATCATATTATGTCAAGATCAGGGATCATGTGGGTATCATATTATCTCAAGATCAGGGATCATGTTGGTAAGATATTATGTCAAGATCAGGGATCATGTGGGTATCATATTATCTCAAGATCAGGGATCTTGTGGTATCACATTATGTCAAGATCAGGGATCTTGTGGGTATCATATTGTGTCAAGATCAGGGATCTTGTGGGTATCATATTATGTCAAGATCAGGGATCATGTTGGTAACATATTATGTCAAGATCAGGGATCTTGTGGGTATCATATTATGTCAAGATCAGGGATCATGTGGGTATCATATTATCTCAAGATCAGGGATCATGTGGGTATCATATTATGTCAAGATCAGGGATCTTGTGGGGATCATATTGTGTCAAGATCAGGAATCTTGTGGGTATCATATTATGTCAAGATCAGGGATCTTGTGGGTATCATATTATGTCAAGACCAGGGATCTTGTGGTATCATATTGTGTCAAGATCAGGGATCTTGTGGTATCATATTATGTCAAGATCAGGGATCTTGTGGGTATCATATTATGTCAAGATCAGGGATCTTGTGGGTATCATATTATGTCAAGATCAGAGATCTTGTGGGTATCATATTATGTCAAGATCAGGGATCTTGTGGGTATCATATTGTGTCAAGATCAGAGATCTTGTGGGTATCATATTATGTCAAGATCAGGGATCTTGTGGGTATCATATTGTGTCAAGATCAGAGATCTTGTGGGTATCATATTATGTCAAGATCAGGGATCTTGTGGGTATCATATTATGTCAAGATCAGGGATCTTGTGGGTATCATATTATGTCAAGATCAGGGATCTTGTGAGTATCATATTATGTCAAGATCTGGGATCTTGTGGGTATCATATTATGCCAAGATCAGGGATCTTGTGAGTATCATATTGTCTCTAGATCAGGGATCTTGTGGTTTGAAAAAAAAACAACGTTATGTTTGAAATAAATAGGTCCAGGACCTATAAAGTCAACAGGGTTTACAGAAGTTGGTCAAGACGTTATTGTTGGAGTCTGCATTTTCTTATTTTTTTTAAACTTTATTTTATTTATTTATTTTCTTATTTTTGTCCTACTTGCTTTGATTCTGTTTTATTTTCCTATATTTTAATCATGTAAAGCACTTTGCATTGTCTTTGTACTGAATTGTGCTATCCAAATAAATTTGCCCTGCCTTGCCTTGCCTTGCCTTGCCTAAACCTGCAGATTGAGAGGGAATAGTGAAGGGATAGGTGCTAGGAAGATGATATTAGTGCTTAGCTAAGATTAAGGGATAGAGAGACTAAAAAATGACTCAGAACAAAGAAAATCAGGGCAAGTCCATCAGCACATGGTCCTCACTACATATAGCAAGACAATAACAGATAGGCCTGTGCATGAATGTATGTGTGTATTATATATAATATGTGTGCTTTGGGGTGAAGTAAGACCATTTTAAAACTTGTTTCTCTTCATTTTCTTTCTTTTTGTGAATATGCTTTGAATTGGTGCTATATAAATAAACTGAAATAAACTTCTCATTGTAATTCTCTTATAAAATGAAGGTAAGAAAAATGATCCGAATGACTATAAAGTATAAAATAAAAATAATGTATCAAGCACCATTTGAGTTATATAATCAATAAACCCCTGGCTTCTAGGTTAACAGAATAACATGCAATTAAACACTTCTACCACCAGGCGGCGGTGATGAATCAGAATAAAGCAGACAGGTGTCCTTTCATCAGAGGGTGTACCTCTCTTTACAGAAATGGGATTTTATTTACTAATGTTTATTAAGTGTGTTCTTATATATATATATATATATATATATATATATATATATATATATATATATAGATATAGATATATCTATATATATATATTAATAATTTGCATTCGTTTTCTTTTTTTTTTAGGTTTTCAGGTCACTGAAGAGCAGCAGCAGCAGCAGGTGATGTGTCAAAGGTTGGTGAGCACTGATCCCTGTAAGTGGGGTTTGTCTCTGCAGGCCCCTACACTGAAAGGCAAGCTCTGACTGATGATTGTCAAACATAGGTAATATAATGCCTGTTTGGTAAGAAAGGTACAATGTACGCACCAGTCCGCCCTCATAAAATATGACATGCGTGGTATACACACACACACACACACACCCACACACACACAGTGCGTGGGTTTGGGTGTGTAGGACACATTAATGCATCTTTTACTTTGTTGCGTACTGTAGAAACTGCTCAAGCTGCAACTTGAGTTAGGGTGTAGGCAATGTTCCTGGGATGAGTTTCAGCAAAGGTACTGAATACTTTCTGCCTGATCATGAAGAAAAAACATTCAGAGAAATTATTTTTGTTGCTCTTTACCTCAGAAATTCTGGGTTCAATGACTATTGCACAATTTGTAATTTGTAACCATTTAACAGGGAAATTGGCTTTGAAAAATAACAGTGCGTAACTTAAAAAGTTCCCCCCAAAAGTTAACACACCTTTGAGTGGAAACTTTGGCCAGCAATGGTTGACTCTTTCCACAAACAGCAAAATTACCTGAATGTTGGAAATTAGACTGCAAACTTTATGTCTTATGCAGCTTTTTAAGTCAAACAAAATTAAGAAATGAGACCGCCTACCTTTTGTTAAATAAACATCCACCTTTTACATGATAACACCTTAGTGATGAACAGTTGCCTTTGTTTAAGACTTGGCTTTCTATAATTTTTTTTCTTTTCAGTATGAATTGAGCAATTATAAGGTGGCGACGGTTCTCAGCTGATGTTTGAATAAGATAAACTGAAAAAAAAAACACCTGGTACAGTTATGTACTTGTCTGCTCAGGAACTGAAAAGGGAAGTTCCATCACTTCCTGAACATGGCCGCCTCACAGAGACACAGCCTTAAGACGACAGTGACCTGCAAAGTATTTACACCTATAGGATAGTTTGTTTAATGTTAACATTTCTCTCTTTTTTGCGATGAGCAAAATAAAAGCATTTTTTTTAAATAATAGAACAAATACAAATATGTAGAATCTAGAGTGCATTTCTATTCAGTCCTTTTTAATCAGATTCCCTTAATCTAATAAATGAACTTTATTGATTTCACATTGGAGAAATGTAGCTCTGCATTTAACTCATCCCCTTGGGGAGCAGTGGGCTGCCATACTGCGGCGCCCAGGGAGCAGTGTGGGGTTAAGGGTCATTGCTCAGGAACCCAGAGTGAAGGGGATGGAACTGGGTACTTCAAACCTTCTCAGAGCACAAGCGCACTGCTTTAACCACGAGGCCAAAACTCCCCGCTTAAATTAAATGTCTTCAGAGTTCACCTCTTAATATTTCATTCTGATTCCTTCAGTTTGGTCTGGGGAAGGAGCAGGATCCACAGCTCACGCCGGAGAATCTGAGGAGGTGACATCTACAGTATGAGTGGGGAAGCATAATGCCTTTTGTATCTATGCTTCTTTTTCTATGTCTGCTTCTGTCTCCTTGAACCCCAGTCAGCCTCAGCAGACGGCCTCTCACACTGAGCCTGGTTCTGCTGGAGGTTTCTTCCTGTTATAGGGAGTTTTTCCTCTCCACTGTTGCTACAAGCATGCTTAGTGTGAGGGATTGCTGAAGAGTCAATGAGTCGATGCAATCAGCTGGTTTTCCTCAGATAGAATCAATCTGACTGGATGATCTGGTGAACTGGTGCCTTGAGATGTTTTGAATTGGTGCTATAGAAATAAACTGAATAGAATTATAGAGCTACTTACTCTAAAACAGCCTAAAACTAATCAAAACTCTGGAAAGACCTGCCTCAGCACATCAGACAGGCTTCTTCTCTCACTGTTTTTAGGTCTGTGGTCAAAACCCTCCTTTTCGCTTTGGCTTTTAACACCTGGCAAGATGGCGAGCTTTATTTTATTTTTTATCTTCTTTTTAAAAATCTTTTATTCCTTTTGTCTTTTATCCAATTTTATTGATTTAATTGTGTGAATGTTATTTTTTTTTTTTTACCAATATTTTAGCTGTTTTTGTTTTATCTGTTCTGTTTTGTGTTTCATTTCTTTTCTGTACAGCACTTTTACAGCTGTGGCTGTTTTTAAGTGCTTAACAAATAAAACTGATTGGAATTATTTTTTTGACAACTTTTTAATTTTACTCCTTACATTTTAAAAATAGACTCGTTAATTTAGCTGCATTTAAGCTCATTTTTGTTATTGCCTGTTGGTATTTTAAAAAAATAAAATAAAAAACATCAAAAAAATGTATTTTATCCGGTAAATTAACTTCTTTGTTGTTGGACTCGGTGCTGCCCCAACTTGTTGTGTTCAAGATGATGCATAGTTAAATGTGACACTGTTACCAGTAGCTATAAAACTAATGAAATGAAATCTAAGTCCAGAAATTTAGAAAATTTTTCCTTTTGTTTTTAAACAGTAGGATTTAGATTTCTACTGGAGTGATAAACATTAATATTTTTGACACCTCTGTGTAGCTTTAGACATGATTAAGACAAATTGCTTTCAACTAAAAACATTATATAAACTAAAATAACAACATAAATTGACTAATATAATTGATTTACTTTTAATCTATTTGTGGGATCTTTTAAATAGGCACACATTTCTATAAACAACTGTGTATCATTCACAGTCAGGGTCTGAACTTCAGAGATTCTGAATGGGGGGGGGGGGGGGGTCACACATCACATTCAAATTTTTTTTTTGTACATGCAATGAGTGGAGGTTTTACAGACGGTCCAGAAAGACTGCTGCACAAATGTGCTTATGGGTTTGGTACCATAAATTAAAATGAGCATATCTCCTGTTCTATTACCAGTTTGAAAGTGGCCATAAAAGAAAGATGAAAATCAAAGTGAGATATCTGGAGGTAATACTGAAAATTTTTATTATGGATGGATGGATGGATGGATGGATGGATGGATGGATGGATGGATGGATGGATGGATGGATGGACGGACGGACGGACGGATGGATGGATGGATGGATGGATGGACGGACGGTTGGATGGATTGACAGATAGATGGATGTATGGATGGATGGATTGACAGATAGATGGATGTATGGATGGATGGATGGAAGGATGGATGGATGGATGGACAGATAGATGGATGGATGGATGGATGGATGAATGGATGGATGGATGGATGATGGACGAATGGACGGACGGATGGATGGATGGATGGATGGATGGATGGATGGACGGACGGACGGATGGATGGATGGATGGATGGATGGACGGACGGTTGGATGGATTGACAGATAGATGGATGTATGGATGGATGGATTGACAGATAGATGGATGTATGGATGGATGGATGGAAGGATGGATGGATGGATGGACAGATAGATGGATGGATGGATGGATGGATGGATGGATGGATGGACAGATAGATGGATGGATGAATGGATGGATGGATGGACAGATAGATGGATGGATGAATGGATGGATGGATGGACGGACGTTTGGATGGATTGACAGATAGATGGATGTATGGATGGATGGATGGACAGATAGATGGATGGATGGATGGATGGACAGATGAATGGATGGATGGATGGAAGGATGGATGGATGGATAGATGGATGGATGGATGGATGGATGGACAGATAGATGGATGGATGGATGGATGGATGGACAGATAGATGGATGGATGGATGAATGGATTGATGGAAGGATGGATGGATGGACAGATAGATGGATGGATGAATGGATGGACAGATAGATGGATGGATGAATGGACTGACAGATGGCTGGATGGATGGACAGAGAGATGGATGGATGGATGGATGGATGGAAAGATAGATGGATGGATGGATGGTAAGATAGATGGATGGATGGATGGATGGATGGACAGATAGATGGATGGATGGATGGATGGATGGAAAGATAGATGGATGGATGGATGGATGGATGGATGGATGGATGGATGGATGGATGATGGATGGATAGATGGATGGATGGAAAGATAGATGGATGGATGGATGGTAAGATAGATGGATGGATGGATGGATGGATGGATGGATGGATGGATGGATGGATGGATGATGGATGGATAGATGGATGGATGGATGGACTGACGGATGGATAGATGGATAGATGGATGGATGGATAGATGGATGGATGGATGGACTGACGGATGGATAGATGGATGGATGGATGGATGGATGGATGGATGATTGGATTGATGGAAGGATGGATGGATGGATGGATGATTGGATTGATGGAAGGATGGATGGATAGATGGATGGAAAGATAGATGGATGGATGGATGGATGGATGGACAGATAGATGGATGGATGGATGGATGGATGGACAGATAGATGGATGGAAGGATAGATGGATGGATGGACAGATAGATGGATGGATGAATGGACTGACAGATGGATGATGGATGGACAGAGAGATGGATGGATGGATGGATGGAAAGATGGATGGATGAATGGACTGACAGATTGATGGATGGATGGACAGAGAGATGGATGGATGGATGGATGGAAAGATAGATGGATGGATGGATGGAAAGATAGATGGATGGATGGATGGATGGATGGATAGATGGATGGATGGATGGATGGATGATGGATGGATAGACGGATGGATGGATGGATAGATGGATAGATGGATGGATAGACGGATGGATGGATGGATAGATGGATGGATGGATGGATGGATAGATGGATGGATGGATGGATGGATAGACGGATGGATGGATGGATAGATGGATGGATGGATGGATGGATAGATGGATGGATGGATGGATGGATAGATGGATGGATGGATGGATGGATGGATGGATAGACGGATGGATGGATAGACGGATGGATGGATAGATGGATGGATGGATAGATGGATGGATGGATGGATGGATGGATAGACGGATGGATGGATAGACGGACGGATGGATAGACGGATGGATGGATGGATAGATGGATGGATGGATGGATGGATGGATAGACGGATGGATGGATAGACGGATGGATGGATAGACGGATGGATGGATAGATGGATGGATGGGGTGTTTTATGGATGTAAAACATTCTTAGGATTGGTGGTTTTCATCATAAAGGGAACCAGTCATTCCTTCCTTTCTGTTATTTCTGTTTGACACAGAATATTTGTTCATGGATTAAAACATGTAAATAAATCTCTCACTAAAAACCTCATATTTCACTGCCTGCTTCCACCCCTGTTCTGAAAGGAGCTGTCCAGATGTCTGCCATATTTTCTGTTTTTTTAAGTGCAGCAGGGCTATCCACAATGCTCGGTCATGAACCTTTGAACTTTGCATATGGAACTTGATAACCTTTCACCTCCTCTCACTCCTTTACCAGTAATTTCACCAACAGCAGCTGTTTCATTCCATTTTTGCTTTCCATCAGTTGGCTTTGACCCGCTTTAACAAATCACAATGGTTTACAGCAGCCTAGCCAGTTTGACTCTTCGATTCCACCTAGCACACAGCTGTATGGATACTGTGCAGAGTCCGTACCACAAACAGACCCTAAGTGAGAGATGAGAGGTGAAAGTGAGGCAGCAGCACCCCGGAGGAAGGTTTGTTTGCTCTGCAGGTCCGGGCTCGCTTGGGAACCTTGAATTTTTGGCATGTAGACACAGGCTGATCGTAGCAGGAGCCGAGCTTGCGGCATTGGCTCGAGGCAGGCTGCAGCTCAGAAAGGAAAAGGGGTTAGCAATCAGAAGGTCACCAGCTTGATCACAGGTTTCCTTAGGCCACATGTTAAAAAGACTTTGAAAAAAAAAACAGAGGAACTCATCCTGAACCCAGCATTCTTAGTTCTGAGCAGGCCATGAATTCATTTCAGTGAAAGTGGAAGCATTTTATGACAGTATGTTTTAAACAGTAGTTTATCTCTCAATTAGTCATTCAAACACATGCTCACACATGTACTTATCCTCTCAGCTTCAATCTGCTTCCAGCCTGACTGGCTGCTGTTATTCCACTACTGGAGCAGTAAATTGGCTCCGACATGCAATCACAGACATGAGCATAGATTCTGGCCTTTTGGGCTTCGGGTGAAAAGTTATAACAATTTAGACGATCACGAGACACAACAGAAAAGTCCGCTTACATTCAGAACATAAAGTTCTAAAAGTACTTTAATTATGAAATGATTCCATCCTGTTCAATAAATGATCAGTGTTTTTAATTCAGAGTAATTTTCATGTGAATGTGCTTTACTGAAGGCATCCATGCTTGTCAAAGAACACTACTGCCACCTACTGGTTTGTGACGTCACGGTGCGGTATCGGCTGTTGATCAAGTCCCAGTGCTGTATCTGGTGTTTGTCACAACGCGCTATTATCCAAGTCATCTTGAAAACATTCTTCTTCCAAATGTTGGCTACATATTACGGTTTTTTTCTCTGGCCAGAAGTTCGATGGCAAATTCTCCCTCTTCAAGTTGGCGATCCAACGACCAACCCGTCCGTGGAGGATCAGGAATCAGAAAGGTGGAATAACTCTTTTTTCCACTTTTACCCGATGTATTCCAGCATCCAGCTGCCATGCACGTGGGCATTGTCAGTTTCACTATAGCTCTGGTGAATTTCAATGGTGAAGTCCTCTGGAAATCTTCAATAATTGTTGTTGATTGCAGATGTGTCTAGTAGTTCCCATTGATTTTGCTTGTAAAGCGGGGAGAATGGCGCTAGGCTTACCGCACCGTGACGTCACTGCTGGAGGGAGGGGTTACTATATTTGGGCAAAAATGGCCGCTCCCAGACTCAGTGAAGAAAATTATTGTTTTCATTTTTTACTGATTAACGCTAAATTCATTAAATCACTGCAAACGTGTTAGTTTTAGGTATAAATAATGATTCACTGATCATTCCTTGCTGATCAGACTTAGAAAATGTAATGATATTACATTCATAAAAGAGAAAAAAAGGAGTTAAAATCAGTATTAACGCCAAAGCAAAATATGCAGCTTTAAAACACATTTTGCATGCAATGTAAAAACAAAAATAGCCTTTTCTTTTACTTTCTAGGAAAAACTATTTGATTTCTATTTGAACACTATGATTACTCTGACTAGACATATATTTTTTGGAAAGAGAGAATGATTTTGTCACAGAGTTGTAATTCTGTAAAAGAAGTCCTCAACCGCACTGCTTCCATGTGTGACTTCATGAAGCAATCTGATGAAATAATAAAAAGCATTTGGAAGAAATGTCTCTGAATGTGCCATTTTCCTAGTTAAATGCAAGCGATAGCAGTGTGTGACAGTCCAGCCATTAAGACAGAGATATCCACAGAGCTGAGTGCAGGTTCCTGTCTGTATGCGAGTCCTGCTTCTGCAGGGTATGAATGCCAGATGTGCTCCTGCAGCTACGTCTCCTCTGGGCTAATCAGGAGGAATATAAAGAGGAGCAGACTCCCTGAGGCAGAGGCCAGGTTGTTTGGCTCTTGTGTTTGGAAATCAGTCATACCTTTGCATTGTTTGAGTTCTTTTCAACTGCACCATCAACAGGGAAGTTGCAATAGTTCATCAACATTATAAACATCTATCACACTTAGTATCTGCACTGCAAAAACGATCCAGAAATCCGTAAAAAAATTATTAGATTAAGTTTATTTACTCTTAATTTGATTAGGTAAATAAGATTATTATATTTTTACTCTTAAAATAAAATAATTAGATAATATTCAATATATATAACAATGCAATTGTTTTTTCTTATTTCAAATGTAAATTGTCTTGTTTCATTGGCAAAGTGTCTCACTTACCTCCTCAATTCAAGAAAAAATGCACCTATTTTGAGAAAAAATGACTTATTTAGATATAAATATTTTGCAGTGTGCACTGCCACTGTAACCTCATAGTATAACTGAAACAACAAATGATTTTAAGAGTGCGTGTTTGAGGCTACTGCAAAGGGTAAAAGTATATCACGTTAACCAACATGTCACCTCAGGGTATGTGTTTAATATGAAGTGAAAGTAAAATCTCTTTATGCCCCAATAAGCACTTTTGCTTTCCAAGAAAAAAACAACAACAACTAAGTCTGCTTCCTAAAAGTTGGTAAATATAGAAAAGCAACTCGAGGAAAAAGAAATCAAAATAATTGATTAATCTTACATTAAACGAAAAGTCCGGTCAGCAAGGAATGTGTTATTTCTGCTTTAATGAATTTAGCGTTAATCATTTTTGTAGCGATCCCTGGGTCTGGGAGCGGCCTTTTTTACCCAAATATAGTAAAACCTCACTTCTTTTACCTCCAGTAAAGCACAATCAAAAGAAAATTACTCTTAATTAAAAACACTGATCATTTATTGAACAGTATTTAATCATTTCATAATTAAAGTACTTTCAGAAGTTTCATTTTCTTAATATGGCTGGACTTCTCCTTTAACCTATATTTATTCCAACCTTTTTAATGTTTTAATGTAACAAAAAATAGCACAAACATAAAAATGAAAACAAACACAAACCAATGCAAAGCAAAAACACAGCAAAAGGTGGAGAAAAGCAAAATGCAATTAGCTGTAAACACATAAATGATGCTAACACATAAAACACATGCAAAGGAAAAGTAAGGAATGGAACAAAATAGATGGGTTGGTGAAACATGAAGATGTATCAGTGATTTTGTAGAACCATCATGCCCAACAGCATCTAATGAATCATCCCATTACTTTGACTACAGGCTTCTCTTGCAGACATAATTAATTTCAGTTTATTTCTATAGCGCCAATTCACATCATGTCCCCTAAAGACACTTTACAGTTAAACCAGATCATCCAGTTAGATTGATTTAAAGTTTTCTATTTAAGGAAAACCAGCTGATTGCATCGACTCATTGACTCTTCAGCAATCCCTCACACTAAGCATGCTTGTAGCGACAGTGGAGAGGAAAAACTCCCTTTGAACAGGAAGAAACCTCCAGCAGAACCAGGCTCAGTGTGAGCGGCCATCTGCTGAGGCCCACTGGGGTTCAAGGAGACAGAAGCAGACATAGAAAAAGAAGCATGGATACAAAAGGCAACTGTCAACCAGCTCCACAGGCGGCCCCGTCCAGGAAACACACAGCAGGCGGACGAGCTCCGAGCCAGCTCCCATGTCAGAGGATGAAGAGAGCACATCCAGTTAGTCACAGTCAGAGAAACAGGACTACACTGGAAAACAGGCCAAGCTCCAACATCTAGAAACAAAGGTGTTGATGGCAGCAGCACAGCTGATATTTCTCTCCAGGATGGAGTCACAGCCAAACAGGAACAGACCAGATGAAGCTACTATGAGAAAAAGCAGAGAGAGCAGAACGTTAGAGATTGAACTAATAGATTCTGCAGAGTGGGAGAATAGAGATAGAATGAAGCAGAATGATGAAAAATGGGTTCTATATGTGTACAAACCTATATGACTCTAAACGTTTTGCTATAGAATGTAAACAAAACAGAAGTTATTGTATTTGGGCCAGAGTCTTTGCTAAAGTACCTGATTAATGAGTCTGTAACAATGAGCCGTTGTTGCCTCTATATTTGCTAAAGATAACAGTTAAACAGCAGTTTAGTTTATTTTGGTTGATTTGAATGCAGTAGATTTGGTTGGGGTGTGGTTTCTTTCATTTTGTTTTCTTTTTTATAAATGTATTTCCTTTTACAATATTTGTATTAATCACCAAACTCTTCCTAAAAGGGAAACACATGAATTAGAGCTCTCTTCTTCTTCTTTATGGAATTGTATTGCCTTTTGGCAAACAATTTAAAACTGCATTACCACCACATCAATATTATAATAACCCAATATCCTCTATCTGTATCTAATATAATTACTTTTTATTATTAACAATATCTTAATATTATTATTATACTTCATGTAACAATGTTTTCCCAGATGACCTCTTTGAATCCAAAAAACTTTTCAGTTCCTCTGGCAAAGATTCTGATTTTCTGGTTTTTATGCTTGCCTTGGTCTGTGTGAATAAAATGAGTGTCTCTACTGTTTTATTAGAGGTCAAATATCAAAGTTCATCTTGAAATACTCACCTCTGCCATTTCCCTCTGCAAGCAGGTGTGCATAAGGCTGCACCATTACAGAATTGAAAGGGGGTGGGGGGATGTGGTCTCTTCTATGTTAAATTGTGAGTGTGATATTAAGATATCCCTGTCTTGTCTTGATTTGTGAATTTATTGCTTCATTAGCTGTTTATTTAAAACAAATATTCTTGTTTGTTGTTTTTTTGGAACTGAGTATCCTTTTTCAATGGTTTCTTCCAATTTAGTTCCACCTCTATTAAAGAATCATGGCTCTGTTCAAAAACCTGGGCTGCATCCTCCAAGGACGCGGTCTACCTAGACTGGATCCTTCGAAGTCCTTGAAAATAAGGAGACTGGAAGAGTTTTGGCTGTGAATTCGAACAGGTCTACCCTTCGGCGGGTTTTACCGCCGAATGCTCTGTTGCTTAGCAACTGTGAAAGCAGGAAAAGAATGAATACCGAGATTTTCAAAACTGTTTGTTTATTTATTTTTTATTATAAAGTGAACAAAGAATACACTCATGAGAATCCAGAGTGGAATAAAGGTTCCAACCACCGGGAGCAGGAACAAATAAAATCAAATGTAATGATAGAAACCTTAGTCAGTTAAATAACCTGCTGCTGTCATTCTGCACATCTCTGATGTTGCTGCTATTTTCAAATATCCATTACTGTAAAAATGTCCATAGCTGCATATTGGTTATTAATTCTCCAGTTTTATATTGTTAAAACACTTTACAGCATTTTATTGTTTATATTTTAACTCTTCCCTATTATGTTATTCTTATACATTTTTCTAAGGTCCACATTTGTGTGACCATTTTCAATAATCTTTCTGCTGTAAATCTGCCCATTGTGGGACAATAAAGGGATTTTCTTTTCTATAAAAGGGGTAGAAAGATATAAGTAAATCTAAACAATGTATGTATAAAAATGTATCTGCAAAATTTCTAATATTCAACAACAAAAAATACTTAACTAAGCATATTGTCCAAAACAGCAATAAAAAAATTAAACTCCTATCAGATTTATAGTCCCCACCCTGCAGATATATTAGAATCTGTCCTTAAATCACAGCCAAACCCATTTCCACAGTAGCAGATAAAAACCTTTAGATAAATCAAACATTACCGCCACATATCTGGCTCAATAACCATTAAAAGAACTATTTTCATTCATTTCAGACGGAACTATTCACAGACTGGATTATATTAAACTGAACTTCCAATTTTCACCACTGTTTGGCGCCAAGTAACCTTTCCTCTGATCACAGCTTGCTCGGTCTCGCAATGAATCCTGGGTAAACCAAGGATACCGAGGATACATTGGACCCGACCTTCAAATCGGGCAAGAAGAAGGACACATTTTAAGGCCGCATAACGAGGACTCTTGGAATCCAACCAGACCTCGGCGCCGTGCTATGACGTAATCGGCCTTCGAATCTGGCCTTCAAAGGACGCATCCTAGGTTTTCGAACAGAGCACATGTCTGCCATTGTTCTGTGGTTGTTGATGTGGATTGCTTGGTGTGCTGCACCAGAAAGAACTGAAGACATGTTTAGCTGAAAACTCCTCTGAGCAGATTGGGTCCCACCTCCCAGACTGCTTGACCTCCTGACTCAGTCACTTAATCTGGATGGAATCATATTGACCGGCTAATGTATATCATCCGCTGGTTTTCCTTAGAAACTTTTTACTAGTGATGGTGAGATGAAGCCTCATGAGGCCTCGAACTGTTTGGACTAATTGCTTCAACGATTCCCACAGTTCATGAAGCTTCATTTGAACATGTCACCACCTACTGCTGGAGTGCAGAATTGCAGTTTGTAATATAATCTGAGTTTTCGATTGTTTTTTACCCCCATTTAAGTTCCTTTGAAGTTGTTAATGATTGGTGTGAATAATAAAATATTTAAGTTTTTTTGTGTTTAAAATGTTTAAGAAGAGAAAAATCATTTACTGTTTTTCTGCCATTTTGTTGAAATAAGCTCAAACAGACAATGAAAGTGTTTATGCAAATTAGAAAATGATGAGCAAAATGAAAGGTTTTAGTTATTTTTATTCAAAAATAATATTTTTTCAACAGTTATTGGTTTTATTGGTTTGGAAGTTATGTGTTCAACCAATCTTTTGGCTAAACCAACCAATCTAACTTGGCAGTGTTTTTACACAGTTTATAATTGTAGTAGGGCAAACCAATACAAAATCACATTAGCCAAAAGTCTTGTTAAGTATTCCTGTTAAAAGGGAGTTTTTCCTCTCCACTGTCGCTACAAGAATGCTTAGTGTGAGGGATTGCCTTTCAGTCAATGAGTTGATGCAATCAACTGGTTTTTCTTAGACAGAAAACTCTGAATCAATTTAACAGGATGATCTGGTTGAACTGTAAAGTGCCTTGAGATGATATGTGTTGTAAATTGGCGCTATAGAAATATCTATAAAAGATTGTCACAATCTTTAAAAGTCCAAAGTGGGTTATGAACCTACAGCTTTAGGATTGAATGTTAATGTCTTACAGCTGGCAATGGTGACTATATCAGAAAACTATACTATTTATCACTGATGTTACAACTAAAACCAGTGACTTGCTCAGATTTTGATCATTATATTGTTAAATTGAACCAAAATAGTATTAACCAACTAGATTGGTTGTTTTTCCAATCAATCTATTCTTAGAATCTGACAGAAACTCTCCTACAAACTCCCACAACTTGACTAAACACTGAGAATGTTTAAATGCCTGTCGAAGTTCAGGGCGAGCTGAACCACTTCCCAAAGCGGCCCCGCGGTACCGCAGGGTAACGTGGCTTTGGGCATCATCTATTTTGGCTCCTCCCTCAATTGAAGCAAGCCTTGGCACACGCCTCACAGAAACTCCCTCTCCACTACTCAACACACGCCTCGAAGCCTCGCTGTCATCTCAGAACATCACTACTTTCTACAAATCTGAACTGTCTATGGAAAGACGACATGTTTCGAATTAGCGCTATATAAATAAACTTTTGGAAATTAAAAATAAAAACATTCAAGAAATTTTAAACAGTTTTATTTAAAGAGTTCCCCTTTATATCATATGGAAGGTAAAATAAAGGCAAGAGGCTGTGTTTATAAACGGATCTTTCCAAGGAGCAGAGGAGTTGCTCATGATTGTTAGCGAAACTGTTATTAGTGATGGGGGCTGCTTGTGTAACTGTGCTTGTTAGCAGTTGTTATAGCCCAGGGGAAGAGGTTGTGTTTCAGTCTGCTGGTGATTGCTTCATGTAGAGAAAAAAAAAAAACTTTTACCAGACAGAGACTACAAGATAAAACAAAAATGTATCATAGGAATGATGAACCCCCCATATTTTTTTTAGATTAAATGTACATATAGCAAACAAAAAATACAATCATATGGTCCTCCTGCTCATGATGGGTTTATCAAAACATGCAGCCATTGTGTGGCGCCTGGTGAACAGTGTGGGGTTATGGGTTTAGCTCATGAACCCAGAGTGGAGGCTGTCGAGATGAAACCAAGTACCTGCAACCTTCTCAGAGCACAAGCACACTGCTCCAACCATTAGGCCATATATATATATATATATATATATATATATATATATATATATATATATATATATATATATATATATATATATATATATATATATATATATATATATATATATATGTACACTACCGTTCAGAAGGTCCTTATTTTTGAAGGAAAAGCACTGTACTTTTCAATGAAGATAACTTTAAACTAGTCTTAACTTTAAAGAAATACACTCTATGCATTGCTAATGTGGTAAATGAGGTGTATAGAGGCCCATTTCCAGTAACATCACTCCAGTGTTCTAATGGTACAATGTGTTTGCTCATTGGCTCAGAAGGCTAATTGATTAGAAAACCCTTGTGCAATCATGTTCACACATCTGAAAACAGTTTAGCTCCTTACAGAAGCTACAAACTGACCTTTCTTTGAGCAGATTGAGTTTCTGGAGCATCATATTTATGGGGTCAATTAAACGCTCAAAATGGCCAGAAAAAGAGAACTTTCATCTGAAACTCGACAGTCTATTCTTGTTCTTAAAAATGAAGGCTATTCCACGTGAGAAATTGCTAAGAAATTGAAGATTTCCTATAACAGCCTGTACCTCTCCCATCAGACGACAGCACCAATAGGCTACTGCAGCTACTATTTAATGAAGATGCCAGTTGGGGACCTGTGAGGCATCTGTTTTTCAAACTAGAGACTCTAATGTACTTATCTTCTTGCTCAGTTGTGCAATGCGGCCTCCCACTTCTTTTTCTACTCTGTTAGAACCTGTTTGTGCTGTCCTCAGGCCTTGTCACCTCTTGGGGTTTTTCCCCTTCTGTTCGTGGGGGCTGTTAGTAGATGTTACAGTTTTTCAGGTATGTTTTACAAACTGCAGACACCAGAATAGTAAAAGCAAACATATTTTGCCGTTGGGTTTTGCCAGCTCTCAAATCAGCTTCTCTGATTGGTTGATGTGGCACGTCAAGCAGCAAAATTGCTATTTTTCCGACTCCAGCATCTGCTGCTTGTGAAGGGCATAACGCACCTCAGATGCTGGGAAAGTCCTGAGGCGCTGCTTCAGCTGCGTCAAGATGCGCTTCTCCTGCTGCTAGAGATGCACTGCAGGACGTTCTGATTTTCCTTAATGTACATCAAACATACACTTTGCATGTAAACCAGCTGCTTCAATCGCATGGAGTATCAAACCAATCCTTGTGGGTTATTTTGAGGACCCAAATGCAGAGACCAGCAGGCAGATGTGAGTCTTGCAGATTGAATTAGGCAAGCAGGGAGCCAGAGATGAGGAAGCAACAAAAAAATACACCAAACCATCACTGAGTGACTGCAGAGGTGGTGTATATATGGGATAACAGAACAAAGGATGGGCTAATGAGCAGAATATGGAGCAGGTGTGAGTGGAACTAACTAGAGGGAGGACAAGGGGAAAGGAGACAAGCACAAGGTGAAACAGAGAGTAACTGAAGAACTACAAACTGACAGAAAACAACTACAGATAAACTGAACCAGAGGGCAGAACATAACATGATACCTTTGTCTTTGTTAACTGCATTTTTAAATGTCCCGACTTATTGGTACTACTTCGTAAAAAAAATATGTGATATTGTCAGTGTCAAAAAGCTTTTGATATTTTAAAAATTCCAGGTTAGCAAATGTCCTTTGTTTGAAATGACTGGTTTCTCACTTTTTGGCATCTGCTTTTTAAAACCGAAAACCTTTTTTTGTCTAAAGTAATCTTCGTACAGTCAATGTAAGTTCTCTCACCTCCTCTTTTCAGCTTTCCCCTTTCAGGATTCATCACTGGGACTGAAATGGCTGATGAAATGTTTTGTCATTTAACAGCATTTTTTTGGAATATCGTGCATAGCTGAATATGTGCGTGTAATAAGTTAAAATATGTTCCTCAATTAACCTTCTTTCCAGCTGTTTTAATATTTAATAAAGAAATTACCTGGAAAAGCTTGACAAATTGTTATATTCTTATAATCCTTTACTAACATAAAACATTTAAATGCATCTCTCATACTTAAATTAAATGTAGTGCTAATGCAGAAGGGAAAAAAGGTAATTATAATAATGATGACCCCCCCCATCCTCTTTTCCGACATGAAATTAAATAAAAATGCACCAAACATAAAAATACAATCATATGCTCCTCATTCTCATGATGAATAGATAAAACAACACATCTCTTTAAAGCTATTTATTGAATGAATTTGACATCCCTCAGTTAAACCCAAAGTACACTTTTAAGATACTTATTTCCTTATTAAAGAAAAGGAGAAAAAAAACATCATAAACGCACCTCTATTATGAGCATAATTAGATATAATGACAGCCTTTCAGACCTCCAGGAGCTCCAGATGTGTTCAGAGGTGTCCTTAGCTCAAGGCTATAGGCTGTTTCTCAACTCTTTGTACATCCTGAATGTTAACCTCGCCCTCACAAAACTCCTTTTCTATTAGTTTATGTGTTTTCCATTTTCATACTCATGACATAACTATAGTTAAAATCTCTATATTTGGTAAAATACATTCAAAAAAGTGTCTCTGTTGGCGCATTAAGCCACGTGGGAGGGATAAGCGGAGTTAATCTTCTGTGAATCAGCTCACTTGAGAGAATGCAGCCGCCCTAAAGAAGCAGAGGGCAGCTCAGATAGGATTAGGGCTGGAACTGAGCCCCCCCTTCAGCCCATAAACTGTTCCTGAGACTCTTTTTTCTCTATTGTTTGTCTGTTGTTAAACATAAACATTTCAGGCAGCGAATCCAAACCATGAAAGGATTCCTGATTGCAGAGTCACACACCAGAGCTCTCGCCTCTTTGCATCCACTATCTGACTAAAGAAACGCTTTGCATCACTTACTGAACACATTCAAACTCCACTAGCACATCATTTCTATAAACCTAAAGAGGCTGATGGCAACTAGACAAAGCTGTCTGGGATTTTATCATGTAAGTCTATGCTTTTTCTTTTGAGTCTCTTTCTCTGCTTGGCTTGATGCACCAGATTGTGATCATTGTTAAGACAACGTCCTGAATCACATGTGAAACTGTAAGAGTTTTGTGCGGCTCTGGATCTGTGGACGGCTGCTGTCTGCGTCATGATGCTCTGAATAGGGCCTGGAAGCTGGAAAGAAAAAAAAAAAAGCTGGCCTCAGCTGTCTGCTACTGACCAGCTGGATCTAAATTTACCAACAAATGAAAAATTAAAATACTTAAATCCAGTAAAGCATTCATTTAGGTAGTGAAACATGCAGACGTGTCAGAGTTTTTGTTTGTGGTTTTTGTCGTTGCTGGTCAGTGAACCTTGAAGAACATGCAGGTGTTTCCCTCATAACCAAACCCAGCTAGTCTAGGGTTTAAACATTAGCCAGGGGCTCAGCCTACGTCATAGCAATAGAAATATTTCAGTTGTGTACTTAATAAGAAGGATCTGCAAGCAGGTTTATCTTATTAAGGTCGCCGTTATTTACACCAAAGTCTTTAAAAAAAAAGAAATAAAAAAACAATATCTATATTGACATAATATGCACAGCATTAGCCAAAAAACCATGTTTTAAGATACAGACTTGTGCAAAAAATTTCTCTGCCTTTTTTAAAAAGTTGAATGTTTAATTCTCCAATATTTCTCTGTAATTCTTTCCATTTCTGGATTTCTCTGCTGACAATAGATTGTTGTGAGAATTTTGTCTTTGCAAATTTAAAAGCTGACTTTATCTCAGGTTCCAAGAGGGTTTTAGTCAGACTTTGTTGTGCTAAAACCAAAATGAAATGGTGCTTTGTGTGAAAAAGTCAGTGCAACCGCAGATGTGAGGAATATCGAGTTGCTTTTGGTCATTTTCTGCACAGCTCTGTAATTGTTTCATCACATAATTTCAGTCAAACTGAGGTCTAGACTTTGATTAGACCTTTATTTTGTTCTATTTTTCTTAGTGATGCTGTTCTAGATTTATTGCAGTGTTTCGGACCATGGTACTGTTGATAAACAAGTTTGGGGCAAGTATTGCCTTTCAGACAAATCACCTCTTAGTTAAGCCAATATCTTGGCATACCGAGAAATTCTTGACTGCTGGGTCCTGTGAATAGAAATGAAAACTAAATCATTTTGTAATCCTTAACACATAATGATCTTAGAAGTTGAATCATTGGCATGGCAGCAAACGGGCATTGCATATTTAATTTGGTTCAGTGTATTTATATAGCGCCAATTCACAACACGTCTTTTCAAGGCACTTTGTAGAGACTATTCAACCAGATCATCCGGTCAAATTGATTGAAAGTTTGCTATCTAAGTAAAACCAGCTGATTGCATCGACTCATCGACTTGAAGGCAATTCGTCACACTAAGCATGCTTGTAGCGACAGTAGAGAGGAAAAACTCCCTTTTAACAGGAAGAAATCTCCAGTAGAACCTGGCTCAGTGTAAGCGGCCATCTGCTGAGGCCCACTGGGATTCAGATCACTCTAAACCAGATTGTCATGATGGGCTAAGGACTTGACCCATACGCAGAACACTACTGGAGACTGAGTAAAAGTTTGAACAAAGTTTATTGAGAAACATACACAGAGAATGTAATGACTGGTTCAGGTGCTGGTCCGGGACTGGTTTCAACTTCTTTCTGGAGAGATGAGAGTTACATTAGCTTTGCAGTTTGATTTTATGATGAGAGAGTTGAATCTTTTAATGTACCTGAAGAGGTTCTGACAGATCCTATGAGAGGGGGAACCGGTTGGGTCCAGAGACAGTTGAAGAGGCAGAGAGTTAAGCAGCAGCAGCGTCTAGCTTCGAGCTGGAGAGTTTTCAGACTTGAGTATGTTTCCAAGCTCTTCCTCTGAGAGCTGATGAAGGAATCCAGATTGAGATCTTCAGGTTTGGCTTACTTGGCAGGCAGGCAGGTTCTCAGATTAAGCTCATCCAGAGCTTCAGACGTCGGTGGGATTTCCTGTGATCAAAGAAGACAGAGGCAGATTAGAAAAGCTTGTTTCTCTCTAGAGTCTACAAGATTTCCTAAATTCTTAGAGGCTCAGGTTCGCTAACCAAACTTGGTCAACACTGCGGCGTCGAAGGAAGGTCTGACTGCTGCTTATGAAGGGTGGTCTTCTGATGAGCTGATGATCCTCAGGTGTGGTGAGGACTCCAGCTCAGGAAGCCCACAGCGCTCTCTGCTGGAGACAGGTGGCAGATCTCCAGATCCCAACACAGATCTGTCATAAGCCAGGCTTATCTGTGTAGATCAATTTGAATTCTACACAGTATTTTATTAGGCTAAATCTGGTCTGTCCATCATAGTCTTGGTTTAGCCCAGGAACAGTTGAACATCACACTTTGTTCGGTCTGTCAGATTTTGTCCCACTTTAGTCCAATAACAGATGTTATAAAGACGTTTCAAAACCAGCTCTCAACATCTTTTCAGTAATCTGAAAATGCCATATTTTCACCTTCCACTTTTCAACCAAATGTAAAAGATGTTTGGGCCTAAATCACGTTGCCTTTTCAGTATTGTTTCAACCTATTTTTGCTTGGTTGGGGAAAGGCTCCCATGGAAAGTGTTCACAAAAAAATATCTGTGTTAACTGCAACACACACGCAGACGACCTGCTTTCTGAGCATAAACCAGCCTTTATATGTCATGATCTGGCCTGTTTGCTCGTCCTTAATTAGATATTTCTTTCACCTGCCGTTTTCCCTCCCTGCCTCAATTATAAGTTATTCCTCTCATCTGTTTCTTCGGGGTTATATTCTGTTCAACCTGCAGAGGCGTGCACAGACATTTTGGGGGGCAGGTGCTCAGGAGGGGGGGGAGGGCACTTTTTAGCGCACGTGTAACACTTAATTATAAAAAAAAATAAACGCATGTTGAATGAAATTAGACTTTTATTTGTAACATTCTCTAAACGTGAGTTTTCAATGGAAAAAAGTCACATCACCAACAGAACAGACTAAAGCATACTTCTTTCATCTGGCTCATCTCCCTGTTTTCCCTCACCCATCTGGTCTCCCTCATCCATCTGTTCTCCCTCATCCTGGTCTTTTTCTGTCTCTGTGTCTTCCCTGAACTCTTCCTCATCTCCTGTCCTGGTAGATGTTGATGGTATAGAGCTTCCCTGCTGTGACTGGCTACAATATAATAATAACCATCATGACAATAATAATGATAATAATGATAATAATAATAATAATAATAATAATAATAATAATAATAATAATAATAATAATAATAATAATAATAATAATAGCTTTAACAAATATGCCACATTAGTTTAAATAATGGGCTATTAGGGCAACATGACTGGAAGTCTTGTCACGTGGATATGACTTATGGTAGCCTACAAAATAATAGCTATTTTAATACCTGCTGCACAAACCACTTAAAAATAAAATGTGAACAGCTTTTAATATTTTTCAATACGATTAACCCTCCTTTCTTGGTATTGTACTGCAATTACTAAATCAATATACAATTAAGACAATAAAGAGACCAAAATGTGTTAATTTATGTTGCCTAACAAAACCTATACAACAGAAAACGTTTGTCTTAACACATAGATTTGTACAGAAGAGGATTAGGGCCACTGAAAAAAAAAAAGTTAACTGAATTTTAAATTTTATTTCAGTTTAACATGGGAAAAAAGTCAGAATTCTGACAATAAAAAAGTCAGAATTCTGACTTTTTTATTGTCAGAATTCTGAGATTAAAGTCAGAATACTGAGCAAAAAGTCAGAATTCTCAGCAAAAATTCAGAATTATGAGAAAAAAGTTAGAATTATGAGATTAAAGTCAGCATTCTGACTTTTTTCCCATACTAAACTGAAATAAAATGTAAAAATCAGTTAACTTTTTTTTTTTTCAGTGGCCCTAATCCTCTTCCGTATTTGCAATTGCAAACTCTACCAAAATTATTTGTAGCCTATGTGTTCGTCCTCACGTTATCTGTCATTGACTTGGGCTACAGTGTAAAACTTTCAGAATCAGAATCAGGTTTATTGCCATTGTTAGTGAAGGAGTTCACAAACTAGGAATTTTTTATGGTACAATCGTGCAACATGAAACATATAATATGGAATAGGTAAATAAAATTATAAAAATATCTAAAAACTGTGGGTATACGTCATGCAATAAAATAGACTAATGTATACACTTAAGATAAAAAATATGGATACAAAATATAAAAAGTAAAATAGCATCTTACAAGGAGACAACTAGTTTATCTGGTGACCAGTCGGCAAAATGCGTGTTTGGTGCTGCTGAATGAGACATTTTAATGCACAACAAAATGATTCTGCTTGATCTGTATATTACCTGGCTAATGGGGCACGGGAGAAGCAGCCTGTCAGCGACCGTTCCTGCTATCTGAAAACTGCTATGATGCTGCGCATCTGGCATGCCCTGCGGGCGACCGAGCGAGTTCACGTGACAAAGGAAGAGAGAGAGGGTCGTTTGTGCGCAAGTAGGTCGGTCATTTCGGGGCATTGTTTCAGTCATTTTTAATGGCTCAGGTTTTCAAAAGATCATTTCAAAACCGACCTCAGTAAAATCTTAATAATATTAACAATAATAAAAAAAAAACGAGTTTCAAAAGGGCATTTTCTTTGATAGAGGGCAAACTTCCTAGTGCTTTAGCACCACCTAGTGTCTATGTGTGCACGCCCCTGTCAACCTGAGAAATCAGGGCCAGATCATTATTTGTCTTTCTGTTAGCTTATCTGTTATTTTGATTCCTTGATTCATGTTTTGGATCCTGGCGGCCAGTGGAAAGAGGTTTTTGTGTTTGTCTCATCTCCTAATCATCCACTGTTCCTCCCCCGCTGAGTCCTCTGGGTTTTTGGCTCTTTACACTGGGAGGTTCAGTTTTTATCTCAGTAAGCCTGGCTCCAAGGAGGAGACCAGTTTAAAGGTCCTGCATCAAGTTCTGGTTCCACGTCCTGTCTCGGCTACCCTCTTCCACTGAGCCTGCTCACCTGCACCTGATCCTGTCTGCTCCTGTGCGTGACTGTCTGGCCACGCTTCTGAACTCTGTCAGACTCCGAACCTGTCTGGGAGTCTGTTATTGCCTGGAAGCCTGGATCCTGTCACCTGTCTGTTCCTGTCTGCCCTGTATCCCTGGCCTGGATCGGCTTCCTGCAACTCCTCTGGAGCTGCAGCACCGAGGACACTCTGGGTGACGCAAGCCGTGTCAGCTGTCAGCCCAAGTGACCACGATCATCTGACTGAGGATGATGATCTAAGTGAGTCACTTACCTGGACACAGACACAGACAGGGGAAAACAGGAGCAGTTTAAGATGTTTATTGATCACACAACAATAATAAAATTAGTGCTGAACATCAGTGTTCGGGGTTCTGTGGGAGAGGAGAGGAAGCTGATTAAGACTAAGAAAAGCAAAAGTACCTGCGTAGTTGCTGCTCTACTTAACACCAGATACGGATAACCTATCCGGGGAGGGTGAGTGGAGGAATGGGTTCTGTAGCTTACAGCTTGCTGGTGGGAGGAGGTGGCTGAGAAACAAGTGGGACTTAGGGGGGGGTCTGAGCAGCAGAGGCAGGTTTGAGGAGCAGCTGCAGGAACCAGTGTGAATCCAGGTAAGGTGTCTCTTGTCTGGCTCGGTAGCAACGAGGGGGTTCGAGGGGAACGCTAGAGCAGAATCTGAGCAGCAGGGATCCAGAGGCTAGTCCTCTGAGCAAGGAGATAGATGGGTGAGCGATCCAGAGCTCAACGACCTGAGGGAGACAGGTTAGAATCAGGAATCAGAAACATCAAGTTATCTAGAGATCTGTCGACTGGACAGAGGCCTTGTCATACCACAATGGTTTAACACTCTGGCGTCCTTCAGCTGACTGAATGCTCCTCTTAAGCTCAGCAGAAGCAGTCTCAACGAGCCGCAGGTGCGGGGCCACGCCCACCTGTCACCAACAATCACCCCTGGAAGAGAATCAGCAGAGCACAAAACAACGAACCTTGACATGAAGAAAAATAATTAATGTAAAGTATAGACACCTAAAAAGTGTATTTAAGTAGAGTAAGAAAGTATTTGTACTTCATTACTTCATTACTTGACCCCTCTGCTTTTTAAGTCTGGGGATCCAAATAACTGACTTTATTCACGCAAACTAGTGTTTCAAAACAGGACAGACGCAGTGAAGCTGGAGACACATCACAGTGGGGAGTGTGACAGCAGTTGCATATTTGTGAGTTCTGTATATGGCTAACATTTTTACACACCTCTTAAGCCCGGGATATGTACTGTACATTTTCAGTTGTTGTACTCAGCTGCAGCTCTAACTGTACGATGAAAGCTAAGGGTTTCAAAGTTCACAGCTCACGATGCATGATCATACAGGGTTAGGCCAGATGCTCTGTTGCGATCTACCTGCTCACACTGTACGCTAAAAAACCACACGTCAAACTCCACTCAGACAGATGGCGCTGGTTGGACTCGTCAGCCTGGAAGAAGAAGAATAAGAAGAACTCCCTTGTTTGCACATGTGAAGCGAGGGAGGTTGAGGTAAATCGGCTCGTAGCTCTGCTTGAACAGCAAGAATCGCTCACCAATATCTCACGAGGACAACTTGGTGGATTTTCTCCTGACCTGATTGGGAGTTGGTCGATAGAGGCTAATAATCGCCCCTCGTTAGCCCCTGTATACTACACTACGTAGGTCGCACCATCAGTAGGGGTGTAAATATTAATCGTTTTGTATCGATGCATCGATCCAACAGCTGACGATCCGATCCATCAACACATCCGCAAGAGAATCGATTCATGTTTTTTTTTTCCTCCGGTCTATTTTTATCCATTTGCTCCTGGGCGTAATTCTCCCTCCCGTGCTGCGGTGGCGCTAAACCTATTCTGCCCTCCTACCTTGCTTCCTGGTTATACTCTTACAGCAGTGTGTTGCAGTGAGCTCGATGCAGACATTTTTAAATTATGCTCAATATTGAAGCGTGGTCTGTGCTACACGCTGTGGGTCTAGATACGGCCGAGGCGGAGAGGAAGTGGGGGCGAGTTTAGTCCGACGACGGAGGGACATGAGGGCCAAAAAGGCGGAGATCCAGGTCGAAAAAGGGTTCCAGCTTTCTCGTGCAGCTCGCTCTTCTAGCGGGTCAAACTTCACGAGTTGTTTTCCGCAATTTCGGTCATAAAAACAGAACAAGCCGGCCTCCTGTCTGCGGTCAGCTACAATCTGGGAGAGGAGCAGCGGAGCGTCTGTGGAGGGGGCGGGACGTCTGGAGCCGAAGTATTGCATTGCACTCATTGCACTGATTTTCTGCAGTATTTTTGCAGTATTTTTTGATGCAACTTTTCTACTTCTGTTATTTGCTGTTGCTTCTAAAAAAAAAATGCATAACAATTTTACAGCTTTCATTGATTTATTTCAAACTTGAAACTTTGTTTAGCCTGTAAGCAGTGATGGGCAGTAGCGCCGCTACATGTAGCGAAGCTATTAGTTTAACTACATTTTCCAGTAGCTTGACCGTAGCGTCGCTGCTTTATTTATCAAGTAACTTTCCTGTAGCGACGTTATTGTTTTGATCAATAGCGACGTAGCGTCCACAAACGCTACAAAATCCAGGGCATAACTAAGAAATGAAACCAGGTTTTCTATTTTGAAACAACAATCAGCCACAAAACTACTGTAAATAGCAGTTTCAGCTGATGCTCTTACAAGTGGCGTAGTAGCACAGGCACACTCAGTAGGGTTAAACAAGCGCACCCTTTCCGAGTCTGTCGTTCTATTGGCTGGAATGGTTGCTAGGCAACGATCCAACTGCAGTCCGAGAGAGCAACAAAAATCCGCAAGCAGAGCCTACGGGTTTGCGAGCGTATCTGAGACTCGAAAAGAGCGCGGTTTGTGCGCGACGAGAAGGAGGCAAGCGAGAGGAGAATATCTGAGCAAGAAGCATTAAGTCTGAGAGAAGAAACAAAGATTTGAGAGAGAAGAGAAAAGATTTGAGAGAGAGCGCATGTTTGGAGTGTGAGCATTATAAGTTTTGAGTGCAAGAAGATGAAATTCTTTTCTCAAATTGAAATGATGTGCTCTTGCATTATGGCAGGATAATTCTCCCATATGTGCCACTAAGATACTCTAATTAGAGAGCAGTAGGGAAACTTCCATATTGTATTTTCATGGCCTAGTTTATCCGACAGGATGTTTACATTAATCTGTTTTTAGGCTTTGCACAGATAAGATTTTTTATTTATGGAGGAACAGCTCTACCGTATATATAAAATAAATACATAAAAAAATAAATGCTCAATAAATAAATAAATAAGCATTCAATTAATTGCCCCCAAAAATACAATGAATAAATATGTAGGTAGAAATTAAAGTATATGGTGAGACATAAATATATGTTTCACTTAATTACCTTCTTTATTTTTTCACCTTTTTTGTAAACAGTTTCCTTTGTTACTTGAATCGACTGTTTAATTGAGGTCTGAAGAAGTTTTCTCTAAGGGAGACCGTAAAGAAATAAGATGCCTTTTGTAGGGTTTTGTTTTCCCTAGAGATGTCCATTGAATGCAAACTCATAGCCATGTCTCGATATGTAGAACTCTACACAATACCTTTCATTTGGTTCTAATAACAGCAGATTGTTTACTAGTTTGTCTACTAGTAATTACTTCACTTTTTATTTTAATATGCTGATCATAAAGCAATTTTTACACTGATATGTCATTGGCTGATCTTTAATAAATATTTTAACCATTGTATCAGACTCATTTTGAATTGATATTAGGTTGGTACAACGTTAAGTAGCTTCTGATGTAGTTAAGCTACTTTTAACACATTAGTGTAACTTAGCTTGCTATAATTCTTTAGGTGGTAGCTTTTGTGTAGTGAAGCTTAATTTATTGTTGAGTAACTGATAGCTTAGCTCACTACACTGGACAAGTAGCTTGCCCAACACTGCCTGTAAGGTCTAAAAAAAAAATGTAAAAAAAATTAATCGATTAATCAAATCGTATGGTGGTGTATTCTTGAGTATCGAAAATAATCGAATCGTTGGGTCAGGAAATCGATACTGAATCGAATCGCCATGATGGATGTGATTTACACCCCTAACCATCAGGCTTAAAAATCAGCCTGATCCAAAAATTCTCCCACAACTGGAGAATCAGCCTGAAACAGGCAAAAACTCGTACAGTGTATTCCCGGCTTTAGATGATTTACAACAAATTCTCTGTGAAAGAGACATTCTGTATGAGGGTGTTTGTTACTTCAATTTAATTCAATTCAGTTTAATTGCTATTCGCTAATTCACATCATGTCATCTCAAGGCACTTTCCAGTTCACCAGATCATCCAGTCAGATTGATTCAAAGTTTTCTATCTAAGGAAAACCAGCTGATTGCATCGATTCACTGACTCGAAGGCAATCCCTCACACTAAGCATGATTGTAGTGACAGTGGAGAGGAAAAACTCCCTTTGAACAGGAAGAAACCTCCAGCAGAACCAGGCTCAGTGTGAGCGGCCATCTGCTGAGGCCCACTGGGGTTCAAGGAGACAGAAGCAGACATAGAAAAAGAAGCATAGATACAAAAGGCAACTGTCAACCAGCTCCACAGGCGGCCCCGTCCAGGAAACACACAGCCAGGTAGACTTCTGTAAATATATGATATTTATTTGTCAATGTCACAGTCAACTTAACTTATAAAGCACATGAAATACAGATATCTCAGTTCAAAGTGTTTTACACAAGAAAAAATACAAATAGACAATATAACACATCCATAACATAAAAAAAGAATAATCAAGTTAAAATGCTGAAAAATAGTAACAATAATAAAGGATCACTAAAGAATCTGTTCAGATTAATTTAAAGTCCAGTGAAAACAGGATGGTTTTTAACAAAGTTTTAAAACAGAAAGAGAGTGCGCTTCTGTGATATTCCACCAAACACTTTTCAGGACTCAGCAAATAATCTGTCTCCTCTAGCTTCCAGCAGTGATCAACCTAAGTTACCTGATTGGCTGATCTTACTGATCTGGTTGAATGTAGACTGATACAAGCTTGGAAATACATAGGAGGGTTAACCGATTCAAAAATATAAAAAACATCAATGATTCCGTAAAAGTTTAAAAAACAGTCCACTGGACTTGGTTTCCAAGGTTTGAAGATGTTTCACTTCCCCTCCAGGAAGCTTTCTCAATTCAAAATGTCAAAATCAGACATTTTGAATAGCTGATTGCTCCTTCCTGTGTTTCCAAAAAGGCCAAAGTAAATAACCCAGTCCTTCTTTTCACTGTAGAAAAGCCATGATCTGCTAATCTGTTCTCCATTTTTCATTTGGATGAAATAATAGCTGCATGAATCATGACAGCAGACAAGATAGAGGAGAGCAGGAGGCGGGGTTACCAATCTACTCGCTCTGGAGAGCAGAGTTCGCTGCTTTTAGATGTTGTCTCCAAAGTCTCCAGTAGCAGAAAAAAGTCTCTAGATTTGGCGCTAGGAGCTTTTTAGAAATCAAAGTGCTAGAGGGGTCTGAAAAGGGGCTAAATATAGCGACTAAAGCGCTAAGTTGGCAACACTGCTCTTTGCATGGTTTGTTTTCAAATGGTTTGCTGCTGTCTGTTTGGACCTTTCTGAACATGTGCAGCAAATGGACTGATCCAATATGGTGGACACTGAAGGGGGGGCTGAGACACACTTAATATTCTAAGCGTTCTGATGCCATTTTAATGAAAGGAATTTTATTAAAAACATAATTAATGTGCACAAATAACGAATAATTGTATTAACTATACATGTAATCAGAGTTTTATGGGGCCCCCAGGAACTTGGGGCCCTAGTTAACTGCCTAGTATTGCATAATGGTAAATCCCCCCTGATCTGAGGTGATTCTCCCCACTAAATGTAATAATCTTTGAGGTCTTAAAGTGGGAAAAAAAAGTAAGAAGTTTAGAGAATGATAATTTTTTTGCAAGGATCTGCGAGTCGAGATTGTTGCACTTGAGTGTTTAAGTTTGTTTTTTGGTTTATCTGATCATCCAACATTTGTGTTGAGTTAGGAAGAGGAAGTTCAGCAGAAGCTACGGAGAGCGATGGAGAAAATCAACAGTTTTTTCAAAATGAGCTCTGAAATATTTTATGTAAACCACATGATGTAAGACTGATTCACACTTTTTCACAAACCCTCTCACCTTACATCAGCCATATAGTTCATATCTAATAATTGGGCTATCAACAGCGCTCTCAGCCGTTCAGAATAATGTGTGTAATCACTTTCCATAGTTGGTAAAAAAAATTCCCCACTTGAAGCAACCAAAGAGGGAATGGCAAAACATGTTGAAATAATTAATGTGTATGAATTAATGTTTGACAATACTTTATGAACTATAGCCCATTAATCAACAGAGGTTTTCCAAGGAAACCCAAGATCTTTTTCCACTCTTTCTCGTTTTTGACAGGTGGAGTAAGGGTGGGGGAGAACTGGCTCCACTGCCTTTTCAGCAATTGCTGACATCCAAGAATAACAGAAAGTCAAGCTAGAACTCACAACACAAGTAGAAAAGTGTCTTTTAATTATTAGGCTCCTCTTCTGTGGAACCAAGTATTAGTTTTGGTCTGTTGCCTTTAAGGTTGAGCTTTTTTAAGTTGTGGTAGTAAAATGATTTTCCCAACCACATGGGGTAAAGATTTTTAGTTTTTTTTAGACCTAATCTGGTGCATGTGTTGCTTTTTTTTAATTAATTGAATACAATCAAACTATTTTGCATCGCAATTTCCATAAGTTTCCTTAATGCCATTTATAAGCATTAAATACAGTATGGTTAAAATAGGCTCTTTATGCTTTTTAAATCATAGTTTTTATTTAAAGTCCAGCTCACATTGCTAACACTATAAAATAATCTTTAATGAAAAAAAAAAAAAAAAAAAGTATTGGCAACACAGTTAAGCAGTGGGTCAACGATTTTTTCTACAGGTAATGAGTCTGGGCAACTTTTATGAAGTCATAATTTTTATTAAAAAAACAACAGACTTTTATCACTATCTCTATTTAAGCGTTTTAATTCCTGAACTAGAATTACATTGAACTGTATAGGAAGGACTCTGGTTGGCTGGTCTGGTGTTGTTTTGATCTTTGCTTCATCGTCACCTCATGAGAGCAGCTTTGACCTGGCCCTTCTAACACATTTATTAGCATTGATCTTAACTTTTCTAATGTAGGTCAGACATGGTTAGAGTAAATTTTTTTCTCTATAAATTCCATCCATTCATCCATCCATCCATCCGTCCGTCCGTCCGTCCGTCCGAAAAGTCTTAGGAAGGTTGACACAAGGAAGGCCCCAGGGCCTGATAAAATACCTGGGCAGGTGTACAAGGAGTGTGCAAACCAGCTGGCTGGTGTCCTCACAGACATTTTTAACACCTCGCTGGAAGAATCCATAATACAATCATGCTTCAAGTCTGCCAGCAAAGACGGGTCACCTCATTTAATGACTACCTGCCTGTCGCACTGACTCCCATCATGATGAAGTGCTGGTTAAAGAACACATCGTCTCCAGTCTGCCGCCAACATTCCACCCGTTCCAGTTCGCCTACCGACGAAATCGCTCCACCGAGGACGCCATCTCTGCTGCTCTCCACCTGAGCCTGGCACACCTGGAGGAGAAGAACACCCACGTGCGGATGCTGTTCCTGGACTTCAGTTTAGCTTTCAACACCATCATCCCACAGCATCTGATGGGCAAACTGGAACAGCTGGGCTTTAATACCCCCCTCTGCTATTGGCTGCTCGGAAGGTCCAGACTCATCCAGTTATGAACAAAGACAACGCAAGTTTAGACTCAGAGAGACAAGGCTTAGGTTAGACTCTGATAATCTCAGTTGGGCTAGAGTACCTAATACTGGCAAACACTCTGGCGTCGAGGTAGTGACAGCCCGCTGCTCAAATACTCCTCTGGTAAAGACCCAATGAGCCGCAGGTGTGCAATGAGGCCCAACGAGAACAGGGCACCATCTGGTGGTGGAGAGAAGAAAAAACACAAAAACAACCCGCACAAACTGGAATCCTAACTCAGATTAATGCTGACATTAAATCGCTGTCATTCATATCATCCCCTTTCAAGTATTCAGATGTTGTTTTAAACCAGGTAATGTCAGATAAAGCTTCACACATCGATTTGAAGAAAACAGTTACACACAGCTTGACTCTTATTAACCAAATGTATTATATGAGGGCATTTAATTGCAAAAGCACATCTAATTTTTCAAAGTTTTCTTGTCTAAACAGTCCAACTGTCCTGCAATAGATTGTCTTTGATTGCAACATAAAATCAAAATGAAACATGTAGAAGTTCGGGTTTGGTGAAAAATATTTGGAAGGTTCAATGTGTTTAGGTTAACTTTGCAAGGCTTTGCAGATTTGTCTAAAAGTTAATGACAGTGAAAGGTTTTCAGTCATGAAATCCCCCCAGCAAAAAACAGAAAACAAGAACTCACCCACCCCCACTGCTCTGATAATGAATCATTACAGAGTAATGAGATAAAGAAAACGTTGATACTTATTGCCCTTCTCTGTGACTCAAAATGTACTTTTGTTTTGGTGTAAATCATATAAAGATTGTAAGAATATTATATGACACAGGAATGTGAGTTTCTTATATTCATTTGTGCTTGTGTGAAAGGCCTGATTTATCTTGCTTCATGCAGAGACCGCTGTGTAATTTCTAACCAGGTCTGGCTCCTTAAGCAAAGCGTTAATGTTTAGTCAGCCCTAAGATTTTAACATAGAGTCATTAAAGGTTATTATTTCTTATCAGGAACCTCTGACACTCCACACAAACACTGGAAGCTTTGCCAATTCGCAGCTCACATGCCTAAACAGGTCAGTGCTAGCAAACCATACTGTTTAAGATGCTACAGCCTGATTCGGCAACCAGAAAGATCCGGCTCTTAAAACACCCATTGCCTTTTTATTTGCTCCTCCTTGAAAGTGAAAACGGGAATGAAGGATTTATTTCAAAATTATGCACAAAGTGAATCCCCAACAAGCCCCAACATATATAAGCAGGTACTTTCCCCTGACTTTGGTATCTGGAGTGTTGGATTCTTCTCCTGGCATGTGAAACTCTACAGGGCTGCTGGTAACACGGCACTTCAGGACATCTCCAAACAGGAAGCCCAAAGTGAGCCAAAAATAAACTTTGTCACTTCACTGCAAAGCATTTTATGCTGGTTTTAAGCTTCTTACTCAAGGATATTGAAATTTTGCATAAAATGGAAAAAGAAACAAGAATTAAGATGAGGAATGTTGTAGATACCATAAAAATAGGTCTTTGCAGTCTTGTAAAGTTTTTGGGAAGATATATAGTCTCACTAAGTGTCCTGGAGCATTTATAGTTCTTTGACTAGTTTTATGTTTTCATAACACCACTGAGGGTAGGTGTGATTGTTTATTACTGAGGCCCACCTTCTTAAGCAAACAAACTCTCCCACAGTTTGTCAAGCAAGTCCAAAAATCCACAGATTTGCTATTATCTATATCACTCTATATGTTCTGCTGTTATTGCAGCCAAGAACATTCCGTTCCTTTCCATTTTCCATCCATTCATTTTTGCATCACGCTTTATCCCAAGTGGGGTCGCACGGGGTGCTGGTGTCTATCTCCAGCTGTCTCCAGAGGCTGGGGTCCACTCTGGACAGCTCGCTAGTCCATCGCAGGACAACACAGAAGCCAATTAACCTAACAGTCATGTTTTTGGACTGTGGGAGGAAGCCGGAGTACCCGGAGAAAACCCACGCATGCTAAGGGAGAACATGCAAACTCCATGCATAAAAGACCCGGGGAATCGAACCTGAAACCTTCTTGCTGTGCAGGCTATTCACCGTCACGCTTTATCCCAGTTTGGGTCGCGAGGGGTGCTGGTGCCTATCTCCAGTCAGTCGAGAATATAAATAAATGAAATATCCAATGTCGATCCATCTTCTCTTCATTTCCTGTCTTCTGGGACATTCCTGGGCTAACCAAGTCTTTAAGATTTAGCTCCATCACTAAAACCAGCCAATACTGAGAACACTTCTCTTGGATCAAATGAAAGAGGGCAAACTTTGTCACCTATCTTAGCCGTCTAATGGAGTCATCTTTTTACCTTTCAGTTTCTCTTCTTTAGTCATTTTTCAGAGGTGCACCTCAAACTAAAATTGTACCAACTTGTGAAAAAACAAACGACAAATGGAAGGAAGTATGTAAAAGTCTATTTGCATAAAGACTTTTTAAACCAGCTCTTCTATCACTAATATATTATCATCAATAATTTCTAGCCCCTATGTTTCAATCATCAGCTTTATTTCTTCTTTTAAACATTTTCTCCTGTGTCGTTTTTCCTCAGCTTTAACTGCATGAAGACTGAAACTAGATGCAAGGGGGAAATCGGTGGTTAGAGAAGCTGCAAAGTCCCTGGGGGATTGTTAGCTAGCTTCAGGCTGTTATAAAGCACGTCAGTCAACTCTCCACTTTAATATTCTTCAGTTTAACTGCTTGATATTTTGGCCAGATAAACAGTATGCACTGGGAAAAATGTAAGTACATCAAGCTGTTCTGCTTTAGTTTTTGTGCATCCATCATTTGTAACCATTTCTTAGATATAAAGTAATATTTTTAATTCACCTTTTTTTCTTAATTTATAAATGTTCTTAATTATTTCATTATTCGGTGGGCAAGATGATGACAGTGGAATAGAAAGTCTAAAATTCTTTCACTTTTGTCCCGTCAGAATTTTTGCAATCTTTATGATCTTTTTAGGGAATGTTGGTTGATTGATTTGTAGAATGATGTCTATGCATAACTATTTGTTGATGCTTGGGAATTTACATTTATCGCATATACAGCAAAAATATTCAGCTTTCTTTTACAGTGTATTTGTTCGTTTCAGGTTTTAGATTTTTTTTAATCCGAAGAAATTTTACAAAATGGTTACAGGAAAAAATCAGAAATTTGATTCTAATCAGTTTCTTTTTTTTTATTTGCTTAGTACAGTTCAAGATTTAATGAATACTCTGAACTCGGTTTACTGATATGAAATATCCTGGACATACTGTATATGTAACCGCACTCACATACATTGAAGACACACATTTATATTGACGATGCCAGAGAATATGATGGAAGACTACAGTAAAATCAAATACAACAAACAAAGCTATCGTTCCCCGTTGATGGACTTAGTCGGAACCAAAGCCTTGGCTGTTGCGTGCCGCCCTTTTGGAAAGAGGAAGGGTGTCTTTTTAAGGCTGGCTTGATGTTGGTATTGGGCTGTAATCTTGATATGCAAAGTACGAATGTGACCCCCTCCGCAGTAAAAAGCTGCACATCTGGAGAGCTTCCTCTTTTGTGTTGATTGAGTCGGAGTACATTCACCGTGGGGATTGTTTGCTGCTGTATGCTCAGGAGGTATCATCTGAAACACAAAGGTTAAAAGTCAACAACACTCTCCGTTTCACTGTGTTCCAGGTTGGGTTTGTTTCCCAGCCTTCATAAACGTTATACTGGGCGATATCTCTGCTTTGAGATATGTTGGATATTTTCATTTGTTCACAACGAAAGAGGAAATAATGTTCTTCGTTTTGAACACATTTCTGTTCAGATTATTTTTTGCTAAAAAAAAGATGTTGCTTATTGATCACTTGTTTGAATAAACACTGCCCCCTGCATATGAAGCCCATCACTTTACTGATTTCCTACAGCTTCCTGTCCCGCTGGCTGTACAGTCGTAGCGGTTTAAATGTTCCCCTGTTTTCATGACGGGTGTTTGACTCGTCCTTGACTTGCTGGCTTTTATGCTTGGCTGAGCTCGGTCGCAAACCAGGCCACCCATCTACCTTTTAGCCCAAAAGGGCAACTTTTAATCCCCAACTACTGTATGACAATCTATCTTAACTGCTTCTGAAGACTGGCCTTTATATATGTACAGATCTACATTGCAGCACATTACTCTGCAGCAGCATTTTGTTTTTGGAACTAAATTTGCAAACAGCAACTACCAAGGTTACAGTTCATCAAAAAAAAAAAGGCGATGTGATTGGAAGAAATATCAAAGAAAATTCAAAGCGTTTATTAAATTCACAGACGGGCTGTGGATCTGCAGTGGTTACAGTGGCTAAGGGCGTCTATGACTGAAGCTCAGTTGGAGAGAAACACGGATTATTGACTGTGATACTCAGAGGATGATTGCAGTATTAGCCATTCAAAATTTCCCCATTGTCCTTGGCTGGTCCCCTATAATTCCTTTTTAAACATCAATCTTTGCACTAAAAATATTCTTTCTGTCATGATTCGTGGACAGCAACCAAACCAGTGGGTCACGGTCCGGTTGTTTCACACGGCTGAATCAATGGCTCCTCTGTAAACAGAAATCAGGCCCAGCTCTGTGGACAGCAGCGCGTGTCAGCCAGAGCTGGATAGTTTCATCACCTGCTACAGCAGGCGGGTTAAAAAAACTGTGTTCTACTTAGTTTGAAACTCAGTAAAACAATCCCTACGTCCAGATCCTTGTGAAATAGGCAAAACTAGTCTGATTTGGCCAGGGAACACAGACTGTTCTTTGGAGGGCATTTGGAGGCCACAAATGTAGCCTCAGCTGAAAATCAGCAAATGTCTCCTCTATCAAGGCCCAAAGCCACACAATAGGGAGAGTTAAATAGGTGTTGGCCGTTGATCATATATATATATATTATATATATCATATATATATATATATATATATATATATATATATATATATATATATATATATATATATATATATATATATATATATAATAAAAATATATAGAGTAGGAATGAAGAAGAATGCTAGTTCCTGTTAGCTTGCTAGCTCGCAGCACTTGGAGCTTCTACTGAAAGATGGGGCTTCATCAGCTCTTTACTTTAGCTCTTCAGGAGTTAAGATCAGTCTCTTCAATGGTTCGCTGCTTTAATGCGGCAAATAAATGTCAAAATGTGTGAATTCTGGACATTTGTTCTCCATCGTGCCTTCTGCTAGCATGTTGTTGTGCTAAATTAAAATTAGCCCCTTATTCTTTCATTTCTAGCTTTGACTTCCCCCTCTGGCGGTTTGAAAATATAAACAGAAAAGCTCCAGGTTCTTATAAGCCAAATGGTTCAAAGCGTAAAAAGTAGCAACTTATGGTATACAAAATAAATACGGTAAATTCAAACACTGTGAACCAATACTTTTTGAGTTTTCATTTATATGTTTTTCCTATTCAGCTACACAAGTATCCTCTTAAAACATCTAAAAAATTGTACTATAAATGAGAGCATACCAGATTCTTTTTTACACTTTAGTAATTTATTTATATGCTGCATAATGTCCTCCTATTTGATGGTTTAGAAATGGTCACCCTAGTCTAAATCAAGACAACATTTGCAGTAGCTTTTAAGTGGAATGACAACAGTCCTGTTGTAAAATGTCAAATATGTAGGTATAGTTTGCCAAGCAGAAACTTTAGCAGAAACCCACGACATCCAGATATCAGGGATGTGAAGCTCATTTTTAATATAAAGCCACATCTATATCATGGAGTCTTTAAGAGGCACTTATAGCTTTATGTGTCAAAAGTAATTAAGGCTCAAAAGGGTTCCTTAATCTGGCACTATAATGATTCTGTTTAGTTTGCAGTTTTGCCATTTCGTTAACTTTCTTCAACATATGCCTCTTCCTTACGACATGATTTAGATTCTTGAAGGGCTGCATAAAAAGCCTTGGTGCGCCAGATTCAGCCTGCAGACATCAAGTCTGGCACGTGCTTAACACCAAAAAGATGAGCAGCAAACGGCTGTGTCTAGGCGTGCCCCCGTTAATGGTTGTTAAAAATCCTTATTACCTAAATCAACAACTGCCCCTCCGGCTAATGTCTTTAGGTTACTGCTGTAGGAAATTTTAAACAACAGGAATTTTCATTAGTTATCCATTGCAGGTGAGTAATTCCTGAAAGAGCTTGATTGTGGGGGACGTATGTACATCTGCACTACTTTAATGCCTTCAATAAAAATCTCAAGGATTAGTTCATAACTTAAAAGAAGAACTCTCAGCCCACTAAGGCAAATGTTTTTATCCTGCATCCTTGCCATTTAGCATTCCTCTAATGTTTTCCTTTTTCATATGTTCAACTGAGTGGATTAGATTAGAGATTAGATTAGATGAGCTTTATTGATCTCACAGCGGAGAAATTCACTCGTCACATATTGGCATAGAAGTTACAGAAGGTGCAAACAGGGAGGAAAAAGGTGCATTAAGAATAAGCAATATATATACAGTATATCCAGGTATATACAGTATAGATAAATAGGATTAAGGTGCAAGTGTTCAAGTATCGCACACAATGAAAAACAAAATAAAAATAGGAAAATAAAAAATAAGAAATAAAGATATGTACAATCCGGATGGCTTATATACAGATCCTTATATTGTTTACATTTACACTATTACATTGGTTAAAATAGCTTTAAGTCACCTAAAATCTTGACTGAAGATGATAATAGATCTATTAGATCTACATTTTTGTGTTTTTCCACCTTCCCTTGGGATCACTGAAAAAGCAGCCTCTCTCTAAGCTGAGGGATGAGCCCCGCCCTCAGGGTGTAGATGAGGCTTTTTGTACTGTTGGTATTAATTGCTCCCTCTATGATCTGCACCATTCTCTTGCAAATCTGTCCGTTCATTGAGACTTAAAGGACTTAAAGGAGGAGATTGCTTCTGTTTAAAATTATTGACTTCAATTTGTAATTTTTTCAATTACAAATTGAAAAAAAATGCTTGGTTTGGATGTATGAGGTCTGGTAAAAGTTTTCCAATGCATTTTTTACATGCTGCATTGTGAAACTCTTCTAGAGGTCTCTCTCTCTCTCTCTGATGTTGTGCACTGCTTTTTCTGTATGCAGTTTTCTGAGCCATAAGCCAAACTGCTTGTTTGTTATGGAGCCAACCTCATAGTATCCCTGTTCTATTAATTAGATTTTTCTTTCTCCATTTCATCAAAATGAATACTGTCTATTTCCCTTTGACCGGGCTTGTCTCTAGGAGTATTGCCAGGTCTTCTTTTTTACAGTGCTGTTGGCTCTTTCTAACTATTCATCGAGATCAGGGAGAATGTGTTCTCCACATTTGGTGCTTTCAGCTTCTTGTTTTATACTGTAGTTCTGCATTTTGTTGTGAAAGGAAAAAACTTTAGTGTTTTCATTTTGGTTTAAGTTGTGTTCTAAGCGTATGCTTTATTGTTATCCTTAGGTCTGATACTGTGAAACCAGTTTGAGTTTTCTCCACAGCTTCCTCTATTGTCAGATTAACTAAATGGATAAGCTTTTTCCATATCAATATTTTTCTTTGCTTCTTAACGACACTTAGAGGACAAACTGATTTCCCCCATGATGGGTTAAAATGTTGAACTCTTAAAAGGTAAATTACCCGTTTTCTAGGGCTCTGTGACAGATTGAAGCAAAGTCCTGATGTGACCATCTCCATGCTTTTCGCTATCTGTAGTTGAGCAGACAAGCTACCATTAGTGAGTCTGGTTCTCAAAGTCAAACTGAATAACTATGAATTAAAAAACTAAAATGGAAACAATTTGAACTGTTCCTGGAATCTAAATGGTTAATAAATAGCCATGCTAAAGAAAAACGCAAGTAAACGTATAGTTAAGTGCAAGTGATAATAGTGTACATAAAAACTAAAAAAATATTTGACATAGCCTGGGACATTTCATGTAAAATGTATGAGGGAAACTTTTTAGTATTTAAGTATTTATCACAAGACAGCAAAGCCACAAAAAGACCTGCATTTAAAAACACAAATAGCACACCCTGAGTAAAGTGTGGCAAATTAAAAAAAGGGTCATATATAAAACTACAGCACAGAAACATAATAACATTCTTCTCCTCTAAATAATTCAGGTATGAGTTAGTAGATTAGTCTTACTTCATTCTTTACATAATTACCCATAATGCCCTTTATTCCTCAGTCTGTAGCAAAGAGAAATAATATGAATTTACATACAGTACCAAGTAAATACAGGGTTAGTGTCATACAAATATCCATACTGATACCTACAGGTGCTGGTCATAAAATTAGAATATCATGAAAAAGTAGATTGATTTCAGTAATTCCATTTAAAAAGTGAAACTTGTATATTATATTCATACATTACATACAAACTCATATATTTCAGATGTTTATTTTGTTTAATTTTGATGATTACAAATGACAACAAATGAAAATCTCAAATTCATCATATCAGAAAATTAGAATATTGTGAAAAGGTTCAAAATTGATGGCCCCTGGTGCCACACTCTAATCAGCTAATTAACTCAAACCACCTGCAAAAGCCTTTAAATGGTCTTTCAGTCTAGTTCTATAGGCTACACAATCATGGGGAAGACTGCTGACTTGACAGTTGTCCAAAAGACGACCATCGACACCTTGCACAAGGAGGGCAAGACACAAAAGGTCATCGCTAAAGAGGCTGGCTGTTCACAGAGCTCAGTGTCCAAGCACATTAATAGAGAGGCGAAGGGAAGGAAAAGATGTGGTCGAAAAAAGTGTACAAGCAAGAGAGATAACCGCACCCTGGAGAGGATTGTGAAACAAAACCCCTTCAAAAACGTGGGGGAGATTCACAAAGAGTGGACTGCAGCTGGAGTGAGTGCTTCAAGAACCACCACACACAGACGTATGAAAGACATGGGTTTCTGCTGTCGCATTCCTTGTGTCAAGCCACTCTTGAACCACAGACAGCGTCAGAAGCGTCTTGCCTGGGCTAAAGAGAAACAGGACTGGACTGCTGGTGAGTGGTCCAAAGTCATGTTCTCTGATGAAAGTAAATTTTGCATTTCCTTTGGAAATCAAAGTCCCAGAGTCTGGAGGAAAAGAAGAGAGGCACTTCATCCACGTTGCTTGAAGTCCAGTGTAAAGTTTCCACAGTCAGTGATGGTTTGGGGTGCCATGTCATCTGCTGGTGTTGGTCCATTGTGTTTTCTGAGGTCCAGGGTCAACGCAGCCACATACCAGGAAGTTTTAGAGCACTTCATGCTTCCTGCAGCTGACCAACTTTTTGGAGATGCAGATTTCATTTTCCAACAGGACTTGGCACCTGCACACAGTGCCAAAGCTACCAGTACCTGGTTGAAGGACCATGGTATCCCTGTTCTTAATTGGCCAGCAAACTCTCCTGACCTTAACCCCATAGAAAATCTATGGGGTATTGTGAAGAAGAAGATGCAATACACCAGACCTAACAATTCAGAAGAGCTAAAAGCCACTATTAGAGCAACCTGGGCTATCATAACACCTGAGCAGTGCCACAGACTGATCGACTCCATGCCACGCCGCATTGCTGCAGTAATACAGGCCAAAGGAGGCCCAACTAAATACTGAGTGCTGTACATGCTCATACTTTTCATGTTCATACTTTTCAGTTGGCCAACATTTCTATAAATCCTTTGTTTTTATTGGTCTTCAGTAATATTCTAATTTTCTGATATGATGAATTTGAGATTTTCATTTGTTGTCATTTGTAATCATCAAAATTAAACAAAATAAACATCTGAAATATATGAGTTTGTATGTAATGTATGAATATAATATACAAGTTTCACTTTTTAAATGGAATTACTGAAATCAATCTACTTTTTCATGATATTCTAATTTTATGACCAGCACCTGTATTCTTCTTAAAGGCCGCAACATTTTTTTTTACCCATTTAAAATATTTTGTGGAAACATAAGACAGAATTTTATAGCTGTTCACAAAATATGTAAAATTATAAAAAGAGCCAAAAGGGGGAAAAAAAATAATTTGTGTGCAAAAAATGCAGTTTAAGGGAAATTCGACTAATCGACTCATTGGCTGTTCAGCAATCCCTAACACCGACCATGCTTGTAGCAGCAGAGGAGAGGAAAAGGTTGACAGGTGGCTCTGTTCAGGAAAGACATCAGAGGATGAAAGACAGCACAACCAGTTAGTCACAATAAAAGAAACAGGACTACACTAAAAAAAAACAGGCCAAGCTCCAACATCTAGAAACAAAGGTGTTGATGGCAGCAGCACAGCTGATATTCTTCTCTAGGATGGAGTTACAGACAAACAGGAACAGACCAGATGAAGCTACTATGAGAAAAAGCAGAGAGAGCAGAACGTTAGAGATTGAACTAACAGATTCTGCAGGGAAGAATTCTGTCCAGACAGCTATTTCTCTTTGGCTCTACCTTTTCCATACCTCACCCAAAATCATAAGGTTATCATGAGCTGGTTTCTACATTGATGGTGCTATAGGCTTAGACTGCTGGAGGATATAGGGATTACTTTTCTTCTTCCTGCTGCATTTTGTCTCTTTTCTTCCATTCTGCAGTGTTTCTTAGATCAACCCATAACTCTATGCTCTGTCTGCTTTTTCTCATTGTAGTAGCTTCATCTGGTCTGTTCCAAACAGGACCAGACCATTTCTCCATCCTTAACAAATATCAACGGGGCTGCTACCATCACCACTTTCAGTTACTGTATAGATGATATAGTGGGGTTTATTTTTCATTGTAGGCCCGTCAGACAAGGCTATGGGCTTAGCCTCTACTGTAACTGATGGATCTGGTCTATTTTTTCATTGACATGAGAACTAGCTTAACGATTGTCTTCCTAACTTTTCCTTTGCAAGACGGAGCAAGCTTTTTCTCATTGTAGTAGCTTCATCTGGTCTGTTCCAAACAGGAACAAGCTTTTTCTTACCTATGTCTGCTTCTCTCTCCTTGAATCTCCAGTTGGCCTAAACAGAAGGCAGCTGACACTCAGCGTGGGTCTGCTGGAGATGTCTTCCTATTGATAGGGAGATTTTCTCCCTTCACTTACAAAATACAAGCAAATGTGATCACCATAAGCTCATCCAATCAACTGCATGATTTGACTGAACTATCTCTAGTTTCCGAATTGCAATCCAATTGACAGTAATTTGGCGAAGCACATTAGAATGCAGCTACTGTTTAGACAAACTAATGAGGCCTTACCTTTCAAAACCAGCAAGACTGAGCCAGTTGAGGTTATTGTTTGTTTTCTTCACAGAGAACCACTCACCTTTCGTTCCCCACAGCCTCCCCTGGTCCTTGGTTATCCATGGTTTTCTCTTCATATTCCCCATCTTAACTGAAGAACAGTTCTGATTGAATCATGGAGTAACTTTTGCGTAAATGGCAAATGTCAGTCTTTCTTTTTCCAGTCTCAACAAATTAATGTAATTAACCAATCTATCCAACATTCCAACAGAGAATGTTTGATAGATTAATATGGTCATATGGCTCATTATGCCGGACATATGATTGAAACAAGTATCCAAGGTCACCATTACCACAGAACTTCTTTTATAGTTTATCCAAACGCAGAAAAATAAGGATTAGCGGTAGATGTAGAACAGTTTTCATTGATTAAAATGAGTGCTCCACACAACGCACGTTAGCAGTGTGGAGTGGAGGATGTGGAATCTGGGGGTAAGTGGAGTACTTTCTTGTGATTGGCTTATACAAGGGAGCTTTGTGATTGGTTTCAAACCATCCCATTGATAAAAATGCATTGGTGTATTGAGGCACGTCAAGAGAGTCTCAAAAATCCACTCACAAATGCTGTGAAGTTTAAAGACCACTGGTACTTTATGATTTCATTTAGAATTTTTAATGGAACAGAAATATTTTGGCGAATCTTGTTCTGTGCATGTGTGGATCTTGTGTGCTTGCGTCAATCGTTCTGTGTGTCTGTGAATCTTGTCCTTCGTGTGTGTGGTTTTTTTGTGGTTGCGTGAATTCTACTGTGCATGTGTGGATCTTGAATTGAGGCAGATCAATCTCGATACTTCCCTGAATAACCATTAAACACTCTTACCCTCCTCACGTTTGCCTTTGAACACATATATGGACCAACTATTTTCTCCGCAATGCCTACCATTTAGTCAGAATCCAAGGGGGTGACAAGTGAAAAATTAGCCTGGCAAGCCAGACTGATGATGTGTACTTGGCATATCAGTCTGATAGAGCTCAGTTTCCAACACAGGAATAACAGGGTCAGTGTCATCAGCAAATCAGATAACTACAGATGTGACGGAAAATCTCTAAGGGACACAACTTGGTTTTTGTAATTTTATAGTTCATAAAACATGTCATGCTTAGAATAATAAATAAGTTCTTCTTAAAAACAAATCCCACTGAAACTGTCCTTAGATGAGGTTTTAAAGAAAGTTCAGTCCTACTTAGGACATTAGAAAGGCATCATTAAAATATTTCTCCTTTGTGGTCGCCATCTTACTGTCATGCTAGCAGAAAGGCACTGACCGTGTTGCCAACTCCCCAGTAAGGAAAGGAGCTATTGGCTGTGCTGTAAGTTGCTGAATGATGTCATTGCCTAATTTGTAGAATCGGCCACATGATGTGATGTGCATGTTATTGACGCTGTGGGAGAAATAACGTCACTCAGGATATATAGAGCTACTTTTTATGTCCATTAATGTTTATTTATTACATTTTTAGTTTTATTTAATTAATAAAAAATATTTTTATTAATATTTATTTTATTACAATACTAACCCTCCTCCTTTACAAGAGTAGGAACGATGCGTGTTTTCAGAGTTTTAAGAGTCTCAAAAAGCCGCCAGTGACACCATAAAAGTCACTAGATTTGTCGCTAGTCGCTTTTTTGAAAAAGAGTAGCTGGAGGGGTCTGAAAAGTTGCTAAATATACAAAGTCCCTGAGTTGGTAACACTGGGCACTGAGAGTGGCACATCTTAAAGTCCCACCTCTTTGTCCTATGATTGGACCGGCATGGTGTGGCCGGAGTTAACAGTGGTTTACCAGGCTGAATTAAACTCTGTGTAGTTCAGTCTAACCGGCCAGGCTAGTTGAAAACAGCTTTTAAGACTCCTCATTCATTTTAATCCCCTTTGGGTTTAAGAATGATCACCGCTTTTCTTCAGTCCTTAATAAATGATGTTTTGCATTAATTTCTGGATCAGTTTTTCTTTTTTATGGAGATCATCTAGATATTTTCGAAAAAGCATATCTTTATCACATATCCACATAGTCATTCAATTACAAACACACAAAAACATCTGTTCATCAAGGCTAAGAAGAAAGTATTTAACCATCCCATCTGTCAGAGTATTAGGATTCATCATCAAGTATGGGCAGGTCAAGAAAAAACCCGGAATAGATGCAAACTGTACTGATTGGGTCCAAGTATGAGGAAAAAATTGCAATATTTCCTAGGTGCCACTAATCTATCACAGATTCCTTGAGCACTACATTCAAAAAGCTGCTCCTGTCACTAACTTCTCTTCTACTGATTAAGTTGGACTCCTCTGCCTGAAATCATATTATGTAATTACAAATTAATCAATTTTGCTCCAAACCCTTTATTCGGAGGTGGGTGTGTCTGACGTAGGGGTGGGTGCAGTTCTTTTCCAGAACTCCAGAAAGGATAGTAAACTACATCCATGCTCCTTTCTCTTCTGCTCTGTTAAGATTATTTGAATTTTATAGTTTATCCAAACGCAGAAAAATAAAGATTAGCGGTAGATGTAGAACAGTTTTCATTGATTAAAATGAGTGCTCCACACAACGCACGTTAGCAGGGTAGCGCACTTTCATCTGATTTGGTCTGCCGCGGTTTCCGTAGCGTCGTGAACGCGCTTTTAGGAAATCCTATACACTAATGTTTATGCTCTAAAAACATTCTAAATGACTTCGTTTCGAGTAAATTATGGACGCTACCCACTCAGGACACTTGGAATACATTGGATGAGCAGTATGGAGGAATATTGACACGTTTTTTGTGGACTTTTATGGTCCTTTCTGCCTCGGGCACCATAGACCTCCATTATTTGAATGTCAGCAGACAGCAAGAAGCCTCCCAGATCTCCAGATGCATTTGAGATATCAAAAAAGTACTCCAGAGTGTTGTTCAGCATGGGGGTGAGTAGAAAATGAAGGCTAATCATGTTTTGGGTGTACTATTCCTTTAAGCTTCTTTTTTAGACCCGGTTCCAACCAAGTTATTTAAGGAAACATTCTCTCTGATCTCCTCCTCTATTTTAGATGTGATTAATCTATCACTGTTACATGGATATGTATCTCAGGCTTCTAAGATGATTGTAATACCCTTACTTAAGAAACCATCTCTTGACCCAGATGACTTGGTCAATTATAGACCTATATCAAATCTTCCTTTCTTGTCTAAAATTCCTGAGAATTGTTTAGAAATAATTTCTAAACAAGTGTGTGACCCTTCAAACTGTGCTGAACTTTTTGAAGAGTTTCAGTCTGGCTTTAGAGCTCATCAAAGCACTGAAACAGCACTGGTGAAAGTCACTAATGATATTCTCATGGCCTCAGACAGGGCTGTCACTACCACTGAGGACACCAAGGTCATGTCCTCTGTATTGTTTTTATATTTATATTTTGCCCTAATTGATATATAGCAAATAAATTAAAGTAAAACTAACTGTAGGATGACAATCTAGCTCTGCCACAAAAATGCGAGGGGTTTTATATATGAAAAGCGTGACTATCTAATAATAAATGTAGCTTGAGGTTTTGGGAATATGTGCTGCTCTTCACACAGGCAACAGACGCCATTAGAGTCCATCAATCTCAGAACATCAAGCTACACATGTTGGTGACAAGTATTTTAAATAGTAGATGAGAAAAACATGTATTTTTTTTATGAAGAATGATTTCATCCCAGTGAGCCGCTCAGACAGCAAAGGAACATCGAACCACAGTTTATTTTATTTACTGTCTGCACCGATTGTCTGTGATTTTACAGCAGCTGAATCAACATTCATTATTTAACCTATATGTCAGCGACGTCTTTGGCTAGAAAAGGAAACGTTAATTCAGCTTTGAATTCTCAGTGTTGGATATTGAACCTGTTTTTGTGTTGAACCTGTGCCGCTGTTAGAATGTCAGATGTCAATACCTGTTTATCCCTTTAGTTTTGTACCAAAAATAGACTTTAAACTACCTCATCGGGCATGTATCCCTTTAGTCACGTCCCTCAAAAAATTTAATGACTTACTTTTTGGTGTTTTTTGAAGGGTATGCCCATCTCACATTAATTTTTTTTTTTTGTGTGTGTGCATGGGATACACGTTAAAACAGTTGTAAATACTAATGGGGCATGCTGAGTATTTAATAAGTATTTATTATAAGTTCCACTCATAACTTTATGGTCTCTCTGCTTTTTCTGATCATAGTAGCTTCATTTGGTCAGTTCCCTGTGGGTGTGACTCCACCCTGTAATGAAATATCTGCTGTGCTGCTGCCTTTAACATCTCTGTTTATAGTTGTTTGAAATTGGCCTGTTTTTCAGTGTGGTCCTGTTTCTTTTATTGTGACTAGCTGTATGTGCTCTCTTTCATCCACTGAAATGGGAACTAGCTCGGAGCTCATCTGCCTGACTGTGTCTTTCGTGAACAGAGCAATCTGTGGTTGTTATCTTTTGTATATCTTCTTCTTTTTGTATGCCTGCTTTTATCTCCATAAGCGACAGTCAGCCTCGGTAAAAAAAAACAAACAAAAAAACGCTCTCATCAAGCCCAGTTCTGCTTGATGTTTCAACCTTAAATTTATGGGTTATGCTTTTGATGGAACATACAGAAATATCCATTAAAAAATTCCCCACTTTCCTTGACGGGTCCTTGGCTGGTCCCCTACAATGCCTTTATAAACATCAATCTTTGTACTAAAATATTCTTTCTGTCATAATTTGTGGAGATTAACATCTAAAGAGACGCATCATCTCCTGGTCAGACCCTGTAATTCAGTGAAAGGGTGGAGTCAGAGTAAAAAATTATGCGCACGCAGGAGAAGTGCAGTGGCTCTAAGTTGGAGAGGATTTTGCTGGGAGTTGGAGGGAAGTTGGCTGCCATTCGGCTGCCGTTATACTGGGAGGGGCCATTCTGAATGGCTGCTTCTGTAAATATCCAGTTAGGCCAAAGGTCTCATATTTTTACCAGATTCAGATTCATAATCTCTAACAACCCAAGTTTCAAAAACACCAAAATGGAAACCTTCAGCAGACAGATTTCCTCTAATGAAGAGGTTCCTATCAAAACTATCCTCCCTACTTCCTGTATTGTGGTGCTTTCTCTTGAAATTTAACCACCATTATTCTTAGGACATGAAAAAAAATGTTTAACTTTTTTTTCCAAAAATATTGTTGTTTCATGAAGTTACAGATATGTCCACTGGAGTGGACTATGCGCACATGAGAACTCAATATAAAATATTATGAATTTATTACAAAAAAATAATGATCTAGTATTCTGTTGTAAAAAATGCAGACCATTGATTCATTTTATGCTTTGAAAAATATTTCAACATGTTTTGTTCAATTTTTTACATTATAAAGGCACAATGTTAAGAACCGAATAAGGAAACCAATGACACTCATAGCTTACTGAAGTGACTGAAATTCCTCAGGATCTGCTGCTGCCTTGAATGTCTCCTGAAGTGTACTTAGGAAGGGTCTTACAATGGGGAGCCTACAGTATATGTGTTTGCTGGGCAGTAAGGTTTCACTATAGAAACCATAGAATTAAAGAGATATTTACTTTGTAGTAGCTGTCCACTACAGTGACCACTATGCACCAGAGGGTTAAGATCAAAACAAAACCCGTTCCAACGAGCAGTCCTCCCCATTGTTTTTTTTGTGCCCAGGTCTGAAAGATCGCAGCCAAATTTATGCGTTCATTGTCATTGCTCTTATTGTTCTTATTGAAAAATAATAGTTGGACAGAAAATACGAACAGATTCCCTAAATGTTCCACATGTTTCATGGTCAGTACAAAACATGGAACGCTTTACGTTAAAAAGTCAGTTTTGACATGCCCATGCTCTAATGTCTTTTAGACAGATGATTAATGTTCTATATGTTTTATATATAATATTAAATGCTGTGAACTTCCATATCTATGCGCTTTTACATTTACATTTACATTTGATCACTGCTGCACTTTAACCCAATAATGCCAAATGTATCATATTTGATACATACGGTTTCTGAAATGTTTTTCGTCTGACATCTTTTGCATAATTTAATGGTAAAAACTTTGCTCAAAATCCTATTGTACACAATCAGATATACCTGATAACAGAAGGCAGAAGACTACACAAAAAATAATCTTGACTTGTCGCATAGTAATAAATTATTGATATCAAAAATGTATTTCTGTTTTTTCTTTTTACATATTTTGTTTAAAGGCCAAATAAGGACTTCAAACAAAAAAAAAAGGAATTTTCTGTTTTTTTTTATTCTTGGATCGGGCTTTAAAGGGTTAAGAAATGGAAATGTTGTGAGAGCTGTAAAAATGAAATTTTGTTTTTATTTATGCTATAGTTCATTTATGACTTAGGCAAGGCAAATTTATTTGTATAGCACAATTCAGTACAAAGACAATGCAAAGTGCTTTACATGATTAAAATACAGGAAGATAAAACAGAATCAAAGCAAGTAGGAAAAAAAAATGCAGAAACAAGAAAGAACATTAAAAGCAGTTGGACCAAAGAAAATAAAAAAATGAACTAATTATGTTTTAGTTGAACTTTTTAACTAGAACAGTCAACAGCATTGACTTAGACTTAGACAAAGTCTAAGACATAAATTAACATAAGCTTAAAGCAGAAGTAGAAGTATTTCTAAGTCGAAAGTGCAAAAATATTCCCTTTGTGTGTAATCAAAACCCCATTCCCTAAATGCCGTATGACAATTAAGGCCTAAGGTAAAGACAGAGAGCAACGGACATGTGAAAAATGAAAAATGAAAATGCTGGATCAGGCTGCATTGTGGTGAACGTGTTAGCACTGTTGCTCTGCAAAATGACAGCAACTACAGCAGGTGGGGCAAACATAATGGCCAGTTTTCTATCAGGCTTGTCTATACATGGTGGCACAGTATCACATGGTCTGTTTGTTTAAAGAGAAAAGCTGCAGCCCATGGAGGTAGCTTAGTCAGCTGCTGATGGAATCTTCTCTCCCTGTCAGAACACCTTCAGCCTGTCATGACAGGGGGTCAAGTGGAGGACAGACACAGAAGTGGGGTGGACCACAGGTCTCCTTCCTCTGTCAGTAAGCAAGCCTACATCCCGTTACGGCAAATTTACTGTGTGAAAGTTAAAAGAAAGGAAGAGTCCTGCTTTAAGGAAACCCTCTGTATTAAAAAGAATTTTGATAAATCTAGCATTTTCTAACTTTGGAAAGAACAGGTTCACCATTTGATTTTAGGAGTTTAATTTCATTTTTATTGAATGTAGTTTTTTTCTGTATCGTGGAGAAAAAACAAACAAAAAAACAGCACAGGGTTTCGTTCAAGAGGCAAGGCAATTAGACAGATCCCAAGTTTACATGAGCAGAATAAAGCCTTTCCAAAAAGTATCCAGTCTTCAGTGATCAATTGCCCGTGCATGCAAAGGGAATATGACTGAAGTCCTCCAGTTCACGAGCAGGAGGGCTGCAAAAAAAAAAAGAAAAGAAAAAAATGGTAGAGGTACGTTGATTTAACAGAAACTTGTAAAGCAACAGCATTGACAGGTTTCAGGGTTGGGGGGGATTTCACAAGTTCCAGCTTGTTCAGAATGAAGCTTTAAAGCCACACATTGGCAGTTTCGGTTGGCATTAGTCCACAGTGCCACCTGGGAATGAGAAATTTAGGTGTTTGGCTTGGTTAAGGAACCTTTTTTTTCATTCACTTAACATGTAACCTCTAATCATCTCCCAAAACAGTGATTCTTCTCATTTTCACTGAGCCACACTTGTGAGTTATTACTTCCTGTCAACAGAACCCTAAATACCATTATGTTCACTGTTTGATTGTATTTTATTTGAAATGAGAAACTGTTTGGGAGTTCCAGTGAGGAGCTTTCATTTAACACACTCAAAAATGTCTTATCTTTAAAGCATTTAAAGGAGTTTATAAAAATAAATTGTATAAAAATTATGGGAAGTTTTTGTTTTTAAAGTAATTTTGAAGACAAAAATACTGATGTTTTCCTGTAAGCTTAAATATAAAAACATGTAGCTCCCATCAAATCGGTTCACTTGACTTGTATTGGTAAAAACTAGAAGCAATGAAATAAATAAAAGATATTCAAGGGACTCCAAGGGAGGAGTGTCCATTTTCACTCCTTGAGCGATCTCATCCCAGCCTCAACACACCTAAATTAACCAAATGGCTCCTTACCAGGCCTCTCCAAGGAGCTGAATGACATGCTGATGCAATTCAGCCAATAAATTTGGATCAAAAGCAAATCTCAAAGCAAGCTGATCAAGAGTCTTGCCAAGCTTGTTGTGTGTGACAAGTGTTTGTTGCCTAATATTGTCAGTTAACGACAGACCTGAAGTTGTTTAACTGATTATAAAGGTTATAATTGTGCAAAACAATGAAAATTAAAAAAAGGAAAAATGTCTATTGTTTTATTCCAAAATGTTAAATAAAAAAAAAAACAATCCACTGGTATTTTTCATGTTTGAAGACGCTTCGCTTCCCATCCAGGAAACTTTCTCAATTCAAAATGTCTGGGTGCAAGTTCTTCTCCTTTTGCTCAGATTGTCATGATTTACTAAAGTTCAGACCCAAATGCAGAAGACCAAACAGGGAGTCCAGGGGAAAAGGTTTAACAGGTTTTATTGAAGAGATAACGCAGAGAGAAGTGTTGCTGTGAACACTGCTCAACCGGAACTGAAAAGTGAGGGGAATACACAGCGGTTAGTTCAGGCTCAGTGGGAAATTTGACTTGTGAACTTGGAGAAGAGGATTTGGTTGCTGACTCACGTTTCCAGAGAAGTTGTTGAATCTTTAACTCCAGTCTGTATGCTGTAGTTCCAGTGTTTGTCTGATTCGGTGGAGGGTGGACAGGGTTTACCCAGAATGTGGTTGTTAGTAGGTGAACGGAGAAACTGACTGCCACTCAGATTTCCTGCAGTACTTGAACGGGTCGTAATGGAGATGAATCCCTTTCTCAGTGTGAAGCTCAAACGATCTCTTGGGGAAAGTGGATCCAAACCTCCTGTTTGACTCCCAGCTCAGTTTGAAGCTTAGTTGATCCTTCCAGGGAGAGAAGGTCCGAAAAATCCAGTTTGCAGGATGACTTCCTGCTGAGAGGCAAAAGACAAACAATGTTAAAATTCAGGTTGACAAGAACTCAGTTTGACTCAGCTAAACTCAGCTTAGCTAGAGTACCCTAAACTGGCAAACACTCTGGCGTTGAGGTAGTGGCAGTCAGCAGCTTAAGAGCACTCTGTTAACGAGGAAACCATCAGCAGGTGTGTGAGGAGGCGGACCAGAACCAGGCGCCTCCTGGTGGAGGAAGGGTGACAAACACAGAACACATACACACAGACAGGAGTCCTGAAACAGATATATTTCTTGTGTATGTCTTAGAGTGACTATTTGGTCATAGCATTGTTTTCTCACTAAATTATTCTGTATTGCTGGATCATTTTGTGACTTTCTTTCTTGTGTTAGTCACTCGTTTTCCATGTTATTTATTTCACCCTAACCCCATAGTCGTGCAGACTCCTTCCATGTGCCCTCCATTCCGTCATAAATAGCTGTATTTCTAGCGTGTTCTGTTGGGCTGCAATATGACAAACAGCTTCCCTTCGTGGGTTAAAGTCTATTTATGATGGACAACAGAGCAAAATGCTTCATTTTCTGTATTTTCAATTTTTTTTTTTATTTACTATAATTGTTAGGAGGATACACAAACTTATCATAAATCATACATCAGGAGTAACCAATTAAAAATCAATGGGGTCACAATAAAGAAAATCATCAACCAGTAAAGGTCCGGAGACATTTCTAATTATATTCTGTTACTTTAAATATAATTTTACACTGAAAGAAAATAAGCTTAATACAACCATGTAATGCATTAATTAGAAAAAATATTTTCTTAATTTATTTTAAAATCTAAAGTGTTTTTTGAAGTAGAGAACAACAACCGTTCAGTTTGGTATATAGAAAACTTCTGATTCACATATTTTATAAAACACCTAAACTGACCGTTTGTCATTTTTTTCCCTTTCTTTTTTCTGTCTTAATGTTGGCAGTGGGCTTTAGGCTGCCCTGCAAGGCTTTAAACCTGGGTTTGAATGGAGACTAAGCCATTCTCAAGCACATATCAAGGAGCTCATTTTGAGCCTGGATCCAGATTAATTTTTGATTCTGTTCATGGTGGAGAATCCTGCTTCACAGCAGCAGGTTGAGCCAAACATCCTCTAAATGTGCAAGGTCATCTTTGAGCACGCCATTTCACTTTTCTTTCACCAGTTCACAGCAGTTCTTCCAGCAGTCCACACTTTCTCTGCTCTCTTTTTCTCATGGTCTTCTCCTTCTTTCCCATCGCCCGGCTTGCCACAGGTTTGCCTGCTGTGTCTAAAAGTAGCAGCAGCAGCAACCCAGACTGACAGCTCATTGGCTCATTTGGATCACGTGCAGCCTGGAGCTGGACGCTCCCCAGGGCTTTACCGTATTAACAGGAGGTGTGGCGCAAGTGAAGTTACACACTGTCGTCTGACAACATGCAGTAATTTATAAATGTTTTAAATCAGGCTGGGTCTGAATTAGCCAGCAGGTGGGTCCTGATCCGGATGCGGTCCGCTAATCCGTGACCTCTGTCATAGATAATTTGGCTTGCACACTTTTGTTTATGTCCATTTCTCATAACAACCTTCCTTAACTGTATTATGTATTACATAAGAGTTTAAATATCAATGTTTGCTGAAAAAAAAAATCATAAACAGGTAGATAGAAAGTAAAGGAAAAAAACAGAAAAGCACTCAGAGAGCGCCAAGCACCTAATTTTGCCCCATATTATGACTTACACCCATGGGCGTAGCACCAAATTGTGGGGCTCCATCTGTGCTAGTGCATGAAGCAAAGGGTTTTATGCTAAAATCATACCAGATTATATCAAATGAATGGTTCTTTCATTCACCTGCTGAATTGATGCATTGGCCTTCTTACTTCCTAGTTAATGATAGTTCTGGCTGCCCGTTATAGATTAAACTGCTAGAAGGTGCCCACATAATTGCTGCAAGTAAATTCTTTTTGCCTCTATGAGCTCAACATATCCCACATCCTCACACTCACATCCTTCCTTCACTTCAGCATCTGATGCAGAACTCGCGTCATCTAAAAGAATAAAGAATTGGTATAAGCCTCTTAATAAACGTACTGTTAAAAAAGAAGGGGGATGATAGATTTTTTTTTAGGAAGCGTACCTTGTCTATAGTCTATTAAGCTAAAGCAATAGGGGGTTTTCAGTGACGTCACTGGCCAGCTTCCGGTCCGCCATCTTGGGTGCAGTGATGGGACTAACGGCGTTGAAAGTAACGGCGTTACTAACGCCGTTACCTTGTTTTACTAACGAGTAATCTAACTAATTACTTTGACTGTAACTATAACGCAGTTACCATTGCAGACACCCCGTTACTGCGCGTTACTCAGGTCGCACAATGAACCTTTTTTCATGATAGGACTCGTGCGCAGCTGCGTGAAGCTGACACCCCACCCACGTCAAAAAACTCTGCAAATAGACTGAATGGTTAGTGCAACGTTAGTGCAGATTTGTGCAGAAAAAAATATTGTTTGTGCTTCTTTTGTTTAAGAGATATTAAAGATTATTTTTTAGGTCATCCAGAGGTGCGCGCCTTGTCATGAGAGAGGGGAGGATGAGAATGGCTGATGTATAGTGAGATTCCGTCTGTCAGTTGGGAAGGTGGGTGTTTCTCCTGGCGGGTGTTAACGTACAGCACACACAGAGAGATGGAGAGTGAGGAGGATCCAGCAGCAAAACAGCGTTTTCCAGATGGAAATACCGGTGTTACGTCGAGCTGCGTTTCCCCATCACATACCCTGCATCTCCGCACAGCGCAGGCGGCACGATTCACCGCGCAAGCGACAGGAAACGCGCATGCTCGCTAAAGGCGCGTAACCGCCACCCTGTGCTCGCACCACAGGAGAACTATGGAGAGCGTGAATGATCAAATGATAGCCTATATGGAGAAAGAGAGAAATATGGATGGATGGATGGATGGATGGATGGATGGATGGATGGATGGATGGATGGATGGATACTCTGCCTTCTCAACCTACTGTATTTTTTATTTTAAACATTATTTGATGGCCTTTGTGGCAGGGATGGAGATCCATATTTTATGTCACACACAGAGTCTAGATAGATAGATAGATAGATAGATAGATAGATAGATAGATAGATAGATAGATAGATAGATAGATAGATAGATAGATAGATAGATAGATAGATAGATAGATAGATAGATAGATAGATAGATAGATGTTGCAGTATCTATAACAACCCAAACACACAGGATTTAAGAATGAGACATCCCCAGTTATTAATTTCATTCACTCACCAGATCTGAATGCCCTGTTTAAAAACTTCACATGGCGTTCCCCCCTGATGTTGCAATAAATAAACTCTCTGCAGGTTCTTGTCTTTGTCGTCCGCTCTATTCAGCTGGCTTTGGAAACACACGGCGAGAAGGTGGGGGCTGGGTGGTGAGGGTTACGGGGGCGAGAAACGCAAAAGTAACGCAATAGTTACTTTTACTAGTAACTAGTTACTTTTATTGTGGAGTAACTCAGTTAGTAACTCAGTTACTTTTTGGGAGAAGTAACTAGTAACTATAACTAATTACTTTTTCAAAGTAACGTGCCCAACACTGCTTGGGTGGCATATTATCGTATATCAAATATATCATGTCGCGGGTGGATTAGTACACCAGCACGCTAGAGCCACCAGATCATGGAACATATCTGAGGAAATGTTCCGTGATTGACCATATGGACTCCTATGCCCTCCACGGTGCCTTGTTTAGCACTAATCCAGTGATTGGCCAAATGTAGAGCATGGTGACATAGTTCATTACCCGGTGTTCAGTGAAAACCCTCTGCACACTCTTGAGGAAATGAGAGCGTACAAGGGTCTAGAGGCTCACAACCAGTTCACATCTGGTTGGGTACGAGATGTCGAAGTGATGTACATGAAGGAAATCGCCATCATACGTGGACGGGTGAGTTTTAAGATGGTAAAAATGTAAACAATCCGACGCAGGGCTCGCTATGCTAGGTGGCTAACGGCCGGCGTGCGCGAACAGTTCCAAAGCTACAAGTCCTTGGAGTCTCATGTGCAGTTTACGAATGGATGGGTTCAGGAGCTGCAGCTCATAAAGCCAGCAAACAGTGCTAACCGTTAGTGCTAACAACCACTCAGGCATGTAACGTACTTTTAACTAGCTGCTATGTGTTTCAAAGGTTTGGTTAGTAACGTTAACTGCCAAACCTCCCTAAACCCTCCGGGTTTCTCACATATTTGAGCCTTTTCCCGCTGGTTGAAATCAAGTTAAGGTGAAATGAATCAAATTAAAACACGGCTGAGAGAGGGAGTCCAGTACGCGGTAGTCATAGGCAGTAGTCTGAGTAGCAGCGGCGGAGACGGTCTACATTGCGGCCACGGAAAGTAATACGTCATGACGCCCAAGCCCTATTATTAATATATTCTTACATGTTTTAAATGCTTGACAGTTAATTACCTGTGACAAAGTGAGCACTGCAGACTCTGGCGTATTCCAGCTTAACACCGTCCAAATCGGACCTGGATATCCGTGTCAGCCATAGGTGACGGCGTTGTTCAGATAGCTGTTTTGTTTTTTCACATTGATTCACGATTACGGCTGGTATGCGATAGAAAGAGCATTGATCTCCACCTCCACGGGCCGTGCAACCAACAATTACACACGATTTCACCATTTTTCACTGTCAATACTGCCTAAGGCTGCCACCCAATATGGCGGACGCGCTGAGTAGTCACGTGAGCGTGACGTCACCTGAAAACCCCCTATATGCATGGTCCGGTTGTTACATGTCAGGTACGCCAGTCATTGACCTTGACCAAGGCGCCTTACAGTAGAAATACAGTCAGTCCCTGGACTGGCATGACTATCACTGCCCCTACAGAGTTAGCACGGCTATCACTGCCCCTACATTGTTAGCATGGCTATCACTGCCCCTAGATAGTTAGCATGGCTATCACTGCCCCTACAGAGTTAGCATGGCTATCACTGCCCCTACATAGTCAGCATGGCTATCACTGCCCCTTCATAGTTAGCATGGCTATCACTGCCCCTACATAGTTAGCATGGCTATCACTGCCCCTACATAGTTAGCATGGCAATCACTGCCCCTACATAGTCAGCATGGCTATCACTGCCCCTTCATAGTTAGCATGGCTATCACTGCCCCTACAGAGTTAGCATGGCTATCACTGCCCCTACATAGTTAGCATGGCAATCACTGCCCCTACATAGTCAGCATGGCTATCACTGCCCCTACAGAGTTAGCATGGCTATCACTGCCCCTAGATAGTTAGCATGGCTATCACTGCCCCTACAGAGTTAGCACGGCTATCACTGCCCCTACATTGTTAGCACGGCTATCACTGCCCCTAGATAGTTAGCACGGCTATCACTGCCCCTACATTGTTAGCATGGCTATCACTGCCCCTAGACAGTTAGCATGGCTATCACTGCCCCTACAGAGTTAGCATGGCTATCACTGCCCCTAGACAGTTAGCATGGCTATCACTGCCCCTAGACAGTTAGCATGGCTATCACTGCCCCTAGACAGTTAGCATGGCCATCACTGCCCCTACAGAGTTAGCAGGGCTATCACTGCCCCTACATTGTTAGCATGGCTATCACTGCCCCTAGATAGTTAGCACGGCTATCACTGCCTCTACAGAGTTAGCATGGCTATCACTGCCCCTACATAGTTAGCATGGCTATCACTGCTATAATGATCCCTGAGAAAATCATTTTCCAGATATCTAGAAGCTCTGCAGTCTCATTATCTGTTCAACAGATCTGTGTTCATTTTAATCTGTAACTGAGTAATGATCCTCTGAGAAGCCCAGCTTTTTTAACTTATATATATAAATATAAAATCTACCACCATTTTTAGCTGAAAAAGCTCTGTATGTGTAACAAACTGACTTTTCGGTGGCATCTCTGATTTTTTTAACCGTCTCCTAACTTTTACTTAAACATATATCAGAGTAGCTGCCAGTTAAAATTCACTGAGTGCTGCTGCGAATTTATGACCAAAGTTGGTGGGGACATGTCCACACCAGTCCTTCAGAAAGTTACGCTAGTGCCTAGGAGAAGGCCAGTGGCTGGAAGTTGGAGGTGTCATGGTGGGGTGAAGGTCTGACAGGACCCAAATGCAGACACAAAAGCTTGAGGTGGTTACCCTAAGGTTTAATAACAAAAGGGTAACAGAAGCAAAAATCCCCAGAATCCACAAAAATAGAGAACCATGAATACTTACAACAAGGGGGCAAAAAATTACGATAAACTAGTAAAGAGTGACTAAAGAGGAGGAGAATGTGAACAGAGGCAGGAAGGGAGCTAGGGAAAAGGAGACTGACACAAGAGGGCAATCAAAAAATATCTAAGAGCTAAAATATAATAAAAAATTACTAGAAGACAAGAATGGAAATAAGACCAATGAAAACTTAGAGATAAAACTTGAACATAACCAAAACCATAACAGGAGGGGATTTGGCTGGGAGTTGCAGGGGAGTAGGCTGCGCTTCGGCTGGATTTGACTGGGAAGGGACATTTTGAATGACTGCTACTGTAGAAGGAATCCAAGGGGAAAGGAAACAAGCACAAGGGGGGAAAAGAGAGTAACTGAAGAGTGCTAATATATTATTCAAAATAAACCAAATATCAACAAAACAGAATAACTGAAAACTAAAAACTCAGAGTCCCAAACAGATTGCAAATGAAAAGGAGATGTATAGACCGATCCTACATAGATGAAGTGAGGATAGCTACACGACAACCTTTTGGTATGGTTGACGGAGCAGACAGGGGACTGTTATTTGTTAAGCCAGCTTCTGCTAAAGCCACTAGTTAAATAGTTGATTTGATTGACCTGTCTCCTTATTTAACCCATAGCCTGAACCTGTTTCCTCTGCTAAGCCCTCTGTTTGTTTTATTTGTCTCTAATCCCTGTTTTTGTTCTATAAATGTATCATTACTCTACATTTAATCCCTTTATTTACCTTGTTGCTTCCCGGTAGACATATGCACCTTGGCCCAAAGCACCAATCAATCACAATTTGACACTTTTTAGATGTACTCTATCGTTTTTCTCATCTTTAAAGCTTTATCTTCCCTTTATGTTGCTCTATCAGATAAAATGCAATTGAAATTCAATGGTTGACCAGATGTAATTCTTAAAAATAAAAGTTTAACAGCCTATAACATTTGTATACAACAATGTTTCATGTGAACCAATATTAACTTTTTTTTTTCAACTTTTGTTCTTAGTAAAGATTAAAGATTCAGTCAGGCTTCTGATCCAACCACAGTACTGAGACTGCCCAGGTTGTATGTCTACTTAATTCAGAGACCAGACAAATGCCTTTTGGGGTCCCTCAAGGTACCATTCTGGGGCCCCTCATATTCAATATCTACATGCTCCCCTTTATCACCGATTCCGTTCATAACTTTTATTGACAGAATTTCTATGCACAGCCAAGGTGTTGAGGGGATTAATTTTGGTGACCTTAGGATCACGTCTCTGTTATTCGCAGATGACATGGTTATATTGGCTTCATCAGGGCGTGATCTACAGCTCTCAATCGAGCAGTTCACAGCCTAGAGTGAAGCGGCCGGGATGAGGATCAGTGCCATCAAATCCAAGGCCTTAGTCTTGAGCCAGAAAAGGGTAGAGTGCCTTCTCCGGGTTGGGGAGGATGTACTGCCCCTGGTGAAGGAGTTTAAGTATATTTGGGTGTTGTTCATGAATGAGGGGAAGATGGAGCGGGAGATTGACAGGTGGATCAGAGCGGCGTCTGCTTCTGAAGCGTGCGAGAGCTGAGCCAAAAGGCAAAGCTCTCGGTTTACCGGTCGATCTACGTTCCTACTCTCATCTATGGTCATGAGCTTTGGGTCATGACCGAAAGAAAAGAAAGAGATCTGCTGCTCCTCCACATTGAAAAGAGCCAGTTGAGGTGGCATCTGGTTAGGATGCCTCCTGGACGTCTCCCTGGTAAGGTGTTCCAGACATGTACCACCGGGAGTAGGCCCAGAGGGAGATCTGGGACACGCAGGAGGGAATATCTTTCTCGGCTGGCCTGGGAGCGCCTTGGGATTCTCCCGGAGGAGCTGGCCCAAGTGGCTAGGGACGTCTGGGCCTCCCTACTGAAGCTGCTGCGCCCGCGACCCGACCCCGGGATGAGCGGAAGAAGATGGATGGATGGATGGATGGATGGACGGACCCCCTTGCTCAGATTATAGCAAGTGTTAAGATCAGTTAGCATCACTAGGCAGACAATACACAGCTTTACATCACAATGTCAACAGTCGGCTAGATCCTATCAGAGCATTGGGTACATAGAACAGATCCATCTATGGATATGTCATAATTTTCTCCATCTGAAGGAAAACTAAGGACCGATGGAGGACAGATCCAGAGATAGCTCACAGCTTCAGCTACTACAGCAAGAAGCCACTGATTATGGCCAAAATATTGGTGTCATAATGTTCAAGCAGGATGTAGAATCATCACAATATCTTTGTAGGAGTAATGAAAATTGTAGTGTTTACAATAGGTTATCTCTCCTCGATTCTTTCCTGGAAGTGATCATTTGGAGCAAACTTTATAAATAAAACTTTCCAATATATATTTATTAAGTGACTATAAAACCTGAGGGCAGGTTTAACAGAGTTTAATCTTACTCAGAGCAGAGGAATGGCTCAGGTTACATACAATAGGCCTTACCTGGCTCGCCTCATTTGTGAAGAACACTGAATAACAGTTAAAAGAAGCTTTTTATGGATCTACAGACTTACACCTTGTCACATAATCATATCACGCATCATTGCATCAAGCACAAGTTGTTTCTTAAATGTTGAGACACCATTGGACCCGCCCAAATTGAGATAATACACAATGCTGTTAGATCAAGGACAAGGACAATGACTTTTTCTGCTAAGAATTACCTTCTTACTAAGACTGGTTCTGCTGTTTCTTCGTGTTAAAATTGAGTGTTTTCTCTCCACTGTCGCAACAAGCATGCTTAGTTTGAGGGATTGCCTTTGAGTCCATGAGTTGATGCAATCAAGTGGTTTTCCATAGATAGAAAACTTTGAATCAGTCTGACTGGATGATCTGGTTATACTGTAGAGAGTCTTGAGATGACATGTGTTGTGAATTGGCACTATAGAAAGAACTGAATTGAACTGAATTTAATCCCTTTATGCTGTTCTGACTCTCAAAGGACGGTTTGCATTTTCCTGCTGCTCCTGCACCTCCCTGCCTGTGTCTGCTTTGCTGTGTCTTTTTCTGAGCTCTCTCTTCATATCACCTAAACTCAAAAAAATGGATCTGGTCAGCTGGTCTTTCAATGCAATTAATCAAATTTATTCAACTGGAAGACAGAGAAAAAGGACCCGTCCTGTCCTGCTGGGACATACTTCGTGGGATACACCATGGACTCCTGGAAAGCGTGGAGGACGGTGTGTTTCACAGCGTTGTCATTGGAGGATATCGAAGATGTTTGGATTTTTGGTTTTATGATACTCAGATTTCTCCTGTTTGGATTTGGAGGATACCTGATGCATCTTCAATTACAGGGGATTTCAGCAGCAATTTGGGCATTGATCAAGCTGCCGGCAGCGGTTGACGCCCTCACAAAGGCTGTGAATGAGCAAGATCGGGAGCTGAGCCGTAGCTGGGTGCGATTGAACGCAGGTTGGCTGCGGTGGTTGAACTCAAAGGCGAGATGGTATAACGTCTTGGATGTGCACGCTAGCTTCAAGGTGGAAAAGCCCAACACATTTGAAATATTGGATTTCGCCTAAGAGCCAGCAAGACAAAGACTCAAGGCTGAAGGAAATTCCTGTGCAGCCTGCTCTCAAAACAATAAGTGTTATTCTGGATTGTATGTGATGTATTGTGATGAATGGTTTTACTGAAACTGTTATTTCCCTCTGGGATTATCAAAGCATGTCTGATTCTGATTCTCTGTCTGAATGCTCCCATTTCATTTGCAAATCTTTGTTACATACACAATGAACATGATTATGTTTTATCCTGGCAAAAGAACTGTCCTCAGTGTCCCCATCCATGCCTTCTCCCATGCCTTCAGCATTCTGTTTGCCCAGCCGGGTTCTCTGATCGACCTCTGTGCTCCTCTGCTTTCCTCCTGAGGTAGCACTGCACTGGCAAGCTGCTGCCTCTAAAGCTTTGGTTCCTTAGCTCCCGAGGGGGTCATGACTGGGGGTCTGTTTACAGTTCTGGTGCTCTCTCAGCTGGTGTTCTCACACTGATTTCCAGCTAGTCCTGCCTATTTTCAAGTACTGGTGCTTAAAAGCAGCCATCTTCATAATGACCAGCTGCTTGCTGGTCAGGGCTGATCACAATAAAATTGGACAATTACCAAGCATTGCTGTTTGCAAGTCTATTTTAGATTTATTTTATATTGATAATATAGCCTCACCTATCGTCATGAAATCTGAATCATGACCAATATAATGAGATCCCGGTACAAGCTGCTGCAGTAGTAGCCATTCAAGATATCCCCACTTTTCTTGATGGGCCCTTGGCTGGTTATTTGCTGGTCCCCTACAATTTCTTTTTAAACATCCAAAATATTCTTTCTGTCATGATTTGTGGACATTAAGATCTAAAGAGAAGCTTCATCTAATGGTCAGACCCTGTAATTCAATGAAAGGGTGGAGTCAGAGTAAAAAAAAAATGCATGTCTATTAGGGGTGTAAATCACATCCATCATGGCGATTCGATTCAGTATCGATTTCCTGACCCAACGATTCAATTATTTCCGATACTCAAGAATACACCACGATTCGATTCGATTAGATCCGATTAATCGATTAATCGGTAAAAAAAAATTTTATTATTATTTTTTTTTTACACCTTACAGGCTAAACAAAGTTTCAAGTTTGAAATAAATCAATGAAAGCTGTAATATCGTTATGCATTTTTTTTAGAAACAGCAAATAACAGAAGTAGAAAAGTTGCATCAAAAAATACTGCAAAAATACTGCACTATTTCAGTGCAATGAGTTCAATGAAATACCTCGGCTCCAGAGTGTCGACATCCCTGCCCCCTTGAGAGACGCTCTGCTGCTCCTCTCTGAAATTGTAGACGCCTGCAAACAGTGCCACAGAGGCCAGCTTGTTTTGTTTTTATGACCGAAATTGCGGAAAACAACTCGTGAAGTTTGACCCGCTAGAAGAGCCCTCATGGCCCTCATGTCCCTCCGTCGTCGGACTAAACTCGCCCCCGCTTCCTTGCCGCCTTGGCCGTATCTAGACCCACAGCGTGTAGCACAGACCACGCTTCAGTATTGAGCATAATTTAAAAATGTCTGTGTCAAGCTCACTGCAACACACTGCTGTAAGGGTATAACCAGGAAGCGAGGTAGGAGGGCAAAATATGTTTAGCGCCACCGCAGCACGGGAGGAGAATTACGCCCAGGAGCAAATGGATAAAAATAGACCGGAGGAAAAAACAAACATGAATCGATTATCTTGCGGACGTGTCGATGCATCGGATCGTCGGCTTTTGGATTGATGCATCGATACAAAACGATTATTATTTACACCCCTAATGTCTATGAGAAGTTGGAGGGGTTTTTCTGCCATTCGGCTGGCTTTTGACTGGGAAGGGCCATTTTGAATGGCTGCTACTGTAAAATGCATGGATCATGACTGAAAGAATGAGATCCGAGATACAAGCGACTTTCTCCTCAGGGTGAGGAGCTCGGTCATTCGGGACAGGCCTGGAGTAGAGCTGCTACTCCTCCACATCGAGAGGAGTCAGCTGAGGTGGCTGCTGAGATCTTTTTAGTATGCAGCTTAGAAGCCTTCGTAGTGGGTGTTACAGGCACATCCTACCCATAAGAGGCACAGGGGGTGAAAGTCTATGGGCTGGCCTTGGAACACCTTGTGTGGTTACAGCTTGCTGAGCGGTGTGTTACTTGGGTCGGCATTTGCTCACGCCTGCTCATTTGAATGTAAACGTCACACGCATCACTATACTAATCACTAAAACTAATCAATCTCATTCCCTAAACATTGATTTTGCTAAAATGTAAAAGAATCGATCCAAAATTGATTGAATCAATTTTTTTACCCAGCCCTAATCTAACTGTAATTAACCTTATCGTTAGCACGCTGTGTCATGGGATTTGATATTGCCCATTCTGGCCCCCGGCAAACATTTCACTATAGCCCCTGGTGTCTCTAATTACATTTTTCTGACTATGGAGCTACTAATTACTAGTGTTGCGCCGATGCCATTTTTTGGCCCCGATACCGATACCCGATACCTGGCTGTGCAGTATCGGCCAATACCGATACTGTAATAATGTAAAATAATTGCCATCATGGCTTTGTCAAGCTGCTGCCTACCTTTGGGAAGCAGGAAAAAATCTAATACAAAGTGAATCCAGTAGAACTTTTTCTTGCCTACCAGGAGTGGGTGACAATAGTTGAATACACTTATGGCTCTCAAAATGGTATCGGTGCTCTATTTGTTGGTACTCGCCGATACCAATACCACCATTTTAGCACTGGATCGGGGCCCCGTCCGATACTGGTATCGGTGCAACACTACTAATTACCAGAGTGGCCTTCCCAGAGGGTGTGTCACTGAGGGGGGAAAATCTGTTAGAAACGTGGTTGGGTTGGTTGTGACCCATGGGGCCATGATCTGCTTATCTGTTCTCCATTTTTCATTTGGATGAAATAATAGCTGCATGAATCATGACAACAGACAAGATAGAGGAGAGCAGGAGGCGGGGTTACCAATCTACTTGCTCTGGAGAGCAGAGTTCGCTGCTTTTAGATGTTGTCTCCAAAGTCTCCAGTAGCAGAAAAAAGTCCAGAACATTCCAGCTGGCTTATTTTCACCCCTGCCACTGCTGCCATGATCCATCTGTGGTCCTGCAGAATGTGCACCGCGTCACGCCAGGTGGGAGCCGTGATCAAACTGGACGCAGCAGCACGGCTGATAATGCACAATGATGCAGTTTAAACGTCTGACCGACCATCCGCTAATATTTTTATTTAGCCTCTTTTCGTCAAAGAAAAATCACACCCATGAGTCATGATGTTTTCATGATCAAAGATTCATGTTTAGCTCGTCAGTTTTCGTTATCGTGATGAAAAACAAGGAGCGTCGACGAATTAGTTTCGTCACTGTTGACCAAAACAACACTGATCAACCAAACATGAAGAAGCAGCAGTTAGCTGCTATGCTCCACTGATCTGGAACAAACAGAAGACTGGAAAAGAGCTGAAAGCCCGAGGTTTTTTTTTAAAGTCAAACTTAAAAACCAATTTGTTTAGAGCTGCCTTTGGCTGTTGAAGTTAAATTGTTAACTAAGGTATTATTAATCTTTTATTTGCCTTACCACCTGCTTTTATCCAGCTTTTATTCTTACTGTCTTTTATTCTGCTTTTACTTTCCTTCAATTTTACTCTTTAATTTACATAAAGCACTTTGAATTTTCTTTGTAAAAAATTGTGCTACATTAATAAACTATCCTAGATTTACTTAGACTCACTAAGTCCATGAAATGCAGCTCAGTAAAGGACATGTAATCCTTCAGCCTGGGCCTCCTCTCAGGACGGACATATCTTTCTTACAACCTCACCTATCTCCTCTGGCTAATTTGTTTTCTTTGTTGCATAACACAATCTCTGAAGCTCATACGGCTGAAGTGCAGCATGGTCTGTCCAGGTCACTGAATCTGCTATTTAGGGCCTTGGGACGTACTGAATGATGGTTTTGTCTGCAGGCCTTGTCTGCTTGTTCGGTGTTAACGGGATGACTTGATTCTGTAGAGGTTCAGTGATGGGTCATGCTGGAACCTGCAGCAGTTGTTGTGCTATAAACATCTGGTCATGTCTGAGATCTTTGGGTTGAAAATGTTTTTAGAAGACTGAGTCTTCTGTTTATCTGTAAATATTGTTGTGGTTTAGTTGATGAAATGATTGTATTACAGCCAAATCCACATTACTGCAACACAAAAAGGCATTTATTGCATTTAATTTAATTTTCAGGTTATTTGTTGTGTCTGTTGAGAATACAGATGTGCTTGTATTTTTCTATTTTCTTATGAAAAAATTGAATTTGGTTTCTTTAAAAACCATTATTTATTAGTGAGGTATGAAGAATCACATAACATGAAAAAAACAACACTAATAAGAAATACAGTTTTAACAGTTTTTAAACAGGATAATTCATCCAGTGGGATGGATTGTGTTTCTTTAGTTGCAAATATAAAAAGTTATGTAAATTAAATGCTTCATTATACTCAAGCAAGAGTTCCTGCAGATGAACGTTTTTATTTTTATTTTGTTTGCTTAGTTGTCTATTATATGCATTCCATAAAAATATTCATACTTTCTTCACATCGGATCCTATTAGAAACCAAACCTCTAAGAAAAAAATATTCCATTTAATATGCACTGAAAAATAAAAGCAGATAATTGCATAAAAAAATGTTATACCTGTTTTACAGAAAAAATAATAAAAAAAATCATAGCATGATATCCGTCAATGCTCAGCCCTGTTTACCCACATACTGCAAAACAAAATGCATTAAATTTCCATTTAACATAATAAACAATGGCTAGATCAAAATACTATGTTAGATAAAGAATGTGAGTTTTATTTGAATTAATTTAATCTTTATATTGGCAATTTAAAACATATTTCATCTGAAGGAACTTCCACCATCTTCTGCTTAGTCCTTGTCAGGTTGTGGTGGGGCTGCCGCCTATCTACGGCAGTCTCTGGGCGAGAGGAGGGGTCCAACCTGGACAGGTCGCCAGTCTTACACAGGGAAACACAGAGATAGATAAACACACACACCTATGAACACACACACACTCACAGCTAAGGAAAATTTGCAGAAGTCAATTAACCTAACAGTCATGTTACTGGACTGTGGTAGGAAGCCAGAGTACCCGGAGAATAACCACACACGCACAGGGAGAACATGCAAACTCCATGCAGAAAGACACAGGTCTAGGAATCAAACCTAGAACCTTCTTGCTGCAAGGCAGCAGCACTATCCATTGTGTCACTGTGCAACCCATGAAGGAACTTTACAGAGAAAATTCAATCACATCCTACAGTCAGATGGTTTAAGTAGTCTATGTAAAGCTGATTGCATTGAGTTCTCTACTTTGCTCCTCCTGGTGAGAGTGATGACAGTAGAGCGCTGCGTGTCCCGAGCCCGTAAACATCATAAATCAGGGGTCTTCAATGTTTTCCAGGCCAAGGACTCCCAAACTGATGGCAAGATGGAGCGGGGACCCCCTAATTTTATATATTGTATGAAATTGTGTTATATCAAACTGGTTCTATAGTCACTCTAATACAGATGGAGTAATGAAACCAAAGTAATCCTTCCCTGGGATTATTAAAGTATTTCTGATTCCTGGTTGATGGGACAGGTGTTGTGAATGAAACGGTGCCCAGCTTGAAAGAGCTCCTGTGTGTCGCTGAATGTGAGCATTGATGACTGAAAGACATCTTCTGCCTCCATTTATCTGTTTACTACAGTCTGTTGAAATTGCAGGAGGGAATATAAAAAAAAAAGTAATCAATCAAAACTTTTGCGACCCCCATGCAGTACCTCTGTGGACCCCCTAGGGGCCGCGGACCCCCTGTTGAAGACCTCTGTCATAAATGTTCTCCTTCCCTCTGGGAAGAGACTTCGATGCATTCGATGCAGGTCCAGCAGATTCCAAAACAGTTTCTTTCCCACTGCCATTAGACTGCTGAATGTTGTGTAATTTAATGTATGTAATGTATGTAAAACTAGTTATTTTATTTATTTAAAAAAATAAATTAATGTTAGAACTGTAAATATGCACTCATATGTTTATATTACTGTTTTTTAATGTACTTATTACTGTTTTCAAGCTATACTGCAAAAGATAAAATTGCCTAGAGCTGTTTTAAGCTAAATTTCTTTATGTATACACTTGTGTATACAAAATGACAAAATAAATCTAAGTCTAAGTAGAAACTGGCTTACGTTGTTTCATCTAAATATACAGCAGTCCTTCACAGCAAGCATGCATGCAGTGACAGTGGAGAGGAAAAACCCCAGTTTAACATGAAGAAACGTCCAACAGAACCAGGCCCAGTGTGAGTTGCCTTTTTGCCACGACTGACCAGGTTCCAAAGGCATAGAAGCAGGCACAGAAAAGTAAAAAGAAGCACTGATCCATGAATACTTTCTATGGTAGAAAAAGTAAACTAGCTCCATAGCTGGCTCTCTGTCTAGGAAAGTAAACAGTTAAGGAGGAAAGCTCTTAGCCAGTTTTCATATCAAAAGGGGTGAAACAGAGAACACCCTACACACCGGCAGGAATAGCCATGTCTAGGAGAAAAACCTGATTAAGCACTGCAAAAACAGGCAAAATTATTCCAAATGGAAAGTGTCGATACCAGGAAGCCCACATTTATTTTCCTCCAGGATAGTTTTGTCACAGCCAAGCAGGGCCAGACCAGATGAAGCAACTATGACAAGAAAAATCAGAGAGAACGTAAAGTTAGGACTAACAATTACTGCAAAATGGGAGGATAGCAGTTAAATGAAGCTGTATGGGGAAAAATGGTCCTTATGTCCTGCAGCAGCCTAAGCCTATAGCAGCATTACTATGGAAATAGCTCAGGATGACTGCACATCATGGCTGATGGTAAGACATGGTCATGACAGCATAATTCATAACAGAGACAGAAAGGATGAACAGAGAAAATGAGACAATGGATGAAGCTAAATACGATATCAATATCAAAATGAAAAAACTAAACTGGTATTACTTTACTTAGAATGATTTAGAACAGGGGACACCAACGCGGTGCCTGTGGGCACCAAGGTGCCCTCAAGGACCACATAGGGGGCCCTCAGAGTCTTCTAAATAAAGAACAACCCACCAGTGGGCTAAGTTTGAAATTTTACTTTATTCTGTTGCTCTTCTTTTTAATAATTTATAGAGATTTCAAAATGGCAATGTCTAAATAAACTTAGAAATTAACAGACACAATAAAAATATGTTGATAATGAACAAAGTTTAGGCTAACGCTAACCCTTGCAGCTCATGGGTCAGTAATGGTCGCCCTTCCTACGTCTCGGTACCCTTGAAGTGGCCCTCAGCCTTAAAAAGGTTGGTGACCCCTGATTTAGAATGTTACAATTAAACTTTTTCAGTTTTTTTTCTCTCAAAAGACTGAAAACATTTTCCTATTTGGATCATTTCATTTTCTCTAAGATATGTGAAAATAGCTTCTATGTTCAGAAGACCTTTTAAAATTTGAGACATTGCTAAGTTGTTTAACAATCCATCGATCCTAAAAGGACCATGTTCAAGAGCTTTATGAAGAATAAATGAAGAAGCAGCCAACACGCAAAGAGAACTTAAAACTTGACGATCAGTCTTATCTTAATGAAGTCTAACTGCTTCTGCACAAAATATCAAAATAAATGCATGATGTTTTTTTTACTTACTGCTTACTGCCTCCACAAATGTGCTTGTTGTGATATTCTCAACTGATTTTCCCTGAAGCAGTTAGAGGGGAAAGCACCTTCATGTCTGTGTGTGATTCTGGTGTTTCCAGCACAGCCATCCACCCTGGGACGGTCCCGGCCGTATCAAGGAGTCAGAGTTCGGGATCCGGTCAAGGAGCTGCTGAGGAGGAAGAGGAGCCTGGAGCATCAGAGCACCAAGACCACGCACTCCCCAGCTGTGAGGAAACCATGACACATCAAATAAACAATCACATAATGCAACGATGTTGCAAACCGGTCCCCGATTGCTGGTATCGTTCATGATTGCAAGCTTTTCTTCTGATTCAGTACACATGAAGGAGATGCTGGTTTCTTACTGGGCTTCGGTCAACCTAAGATACCTCATGGTTTTAATATTCTGTGAACTTGCAGGGACTCCACTAAAACATGCATGACATCCACCCCGGAGGAGTGGAGTTGGACACATGGACATTTTTTATTCAGTATGACATAGGTTTCCCAGAAGAGTAACTCCTCCATCAAATCCAAATAAGCAGCATGGTTTATCCAATTAAGAAGAAAGGGGGTATTGCAATAAAAGTCATGACTCATTTCTTAGCTGTTGGACAAATTATACAGCTCTAATCCCGGGAGATTATCTGCATGGATTCTGTTGAACATTAAAATAACATGTCTGTCCTTCCGTGACTTCATGTCCAGAAATGAACGTATAAACCACTGCCGTGTTTCAAGGTTGTTTTTATTTAGCCCATCTGAGGCTTTAGGCTGTTCTGCTTCACTCTGATATGTCATAATGATGAATAGATCCAGGTATTTTCCCGCTCTGCAGCAAAAAATTTACCAATTTAGATATCAGATCCAGAGGTGAAGCCTCCTATCAGTTTGCGAAACAGAACCATTCAGCAGAAGAGGGCAGGTTGGCAAAACAGGCTTGTTCTCTGTGGGAGACATCTTCATTGATCTGTTTGAGAATTATGTGTTGCGCCAAAAAGCTGAACGATGGGACCCTGTGGCTCTGTCTAGCTGTGAGCAGTGGGGAACCCTGGCCTATTCCAAAGCACACAGGGGGGTTTCCTTATATATTCCAGGTGTTTTTCCATGACAGTTACAGCCCTTCTCTGTGTGGCTCCAGGGCTGGGCATGCAGCCCTATGCAAACTAACTCATACGCTTGCCAAAAAGCCCTCCTACTTGGTTTTTTTGTACACAACACAGTTGCAAACTCCCTCACACACGACTGAGTCTGAACTCCTTTACTCAGGCAGCATGATAAGAGATAGTAAATGGAATGTTTTTATTAAGTAGAAGTTACCTTTCATCAGATAACAAGTAAAACCATTTTAATGAAAGATCAACAGGGTTTTTTAAAAGAAAAAGTCCGGTCTTATTCAGAATTCAAACTTCTGAAAGTACTTTAATGTTGTAGGAAAGTCATATTTAAATGTTAAATCGTTCTGGCTTTAACATGTTTATAAATGTACTCTTTATCAGAGGATATTGTCCCAAAAGTTAGAAAACTTCTTAAAAAAGAAAAAAATTCTGTCTTAAAATCTGTGGGGGATTTTTCCTATTATTTTATGCAGTTAGTTATCATCAGCCTGAACACCTAAAGTCGGCCAATCATATCAACGGTCATCTGTCAATCACATTTTTTCGGTCATAGCATCTTGATTCATATGTCGCAGCTAATATACTAATATACGAAATGAGAATAATTTCCTTTCCCATTGAGTTGTGTCCCAGTGTTCACGGGGATGGACGTCTGTGTCTTCAGCAGGCGTAGAGCTAACAGAACTGGCAGCGTTGCGAGGCAAGGGCTCAAACATGTTCCTGTTAAAAGTGAGTTTTTCCTCTCCACTGTCGCTACAAGCATGTTTAGTGTGAGGGATTGTATTTGAGTCAATGAGTCGATGCAATCAACTAGTTTTCCTTAAAAAACTTTGAATCAATCTGACTGGATGATCTGGTGAACTGGAAAGTGCCTTGAGATGACATGATGTGAATTGGTGCTATAGAAATAAACTGAATCGAAAAAGAAAAAAAAATTGAAAAATGTAAAGCTAGAAGCCTTCTACACCAAACCAAGCTTCTGCCGCCCTGGCGTCCTCTTCTACAACATCTTCGTCCCCGCTTTCCTCCTCTAAATAAAAAATGGATGACGGAGGAGACTCATCCACGACCTCCGACACTAAACTCTCCTCCTCTTGCATGTTTCCTCTGTCCATAGCGTTCCTTGACAGCGTCGTTTCTAAGTCACCAATTTAGTGCTACTTGGTCCCAATGGAATTTCCCATTGGGAACCTGCTAGCACTAAGTTGCTAACTGGTTAGCATGATGCTTCTGACAACCCGTCCACGACCAAAATGTTTGTGAACCTTCCTCCACAACAATCCCGCCCCTTTGATAATCGACCAATCAGATTCACTTTAATCACTCGTGTAAAGTGGGGCACCACTCGGGAGAGTTTGGAAATGCAACGGATGAAATGATTCCATCCTGTTCAATAAATGATCAGAGGTTTTAATTCAGAGTAATTTTCATGTGAATGTGCTTTACTGAAGGCATCCATGTTTGTCAAAGAACACTACTGCCACCTACTGGTTAGTGACGTCACGGTGCGGTATCGGCTGTTGATCAAGTCCCAGTGCTGTATCTGGTGTTTGTCACAACGTGCTATTATCCAAGTCATCTTGAAAACATTCTTCTTCCAAATGTTGGCTACATATTACGGGTTTTTTCTCTGGCCAGAAGTTCGATGGTAAATCCTCCCTCTTCAAGTTGGCGATCCAACGACCAACCCGTCCGTGGAGGATCAGGAATCAGAAAGGTGGAATAACTCTTTTTTTTCCACTTTTACCCGATGTATTCCAGCATCCAGCTGCCATGCACGTGGGCATTGTCAGTTTCACTATAGCTCTGGTGAATTTCAATGGTGAAGTCCTCTGGAAATCTTCAATAATTGTTGTTGATTGCAGATGTGTCTAGTAGTTCCCATTGATTTAGCTTGTAAAGCGGGGAGAATGGCGCTAGGCTTACCGCACCGTGACGTCGCTGCTGGAAGATGGCAGGAGGGAGGGGCTACTATATTAGGGCAAAAATGGCCGCTCCCAGATTCAGTGATCATGACAAAAATATATTGTTTCTTTTTATTTACTGATTAACGCTTAATTCATTAAATCACCGTAAACATATTAGTTTTAAGTATAAGTAATGATCCATTGATTATTTCTTTTTGACTGGACTTCTCCTTTAAAGTTATCTTTATTCAGTGTTTCTGAGGGATCATATAAATGTGGAGATCTCTGATGGAGTGGGTGCATTCTCCGCTGGAGCTTTTAGGCTTAAAACTGGGCACACGGTGAGTCAGTTATTCACATGGATGATTCTCAAACACTAAAAGATTTCTTAGAAGATATGGTATCACAACATTAGACCCAAGAGCAGACAGAAACTTGACACCATTTGGATCAGAGGATTACACCCGCTCATAAAATAAATTTCAATCCGACTGCAAAACGCTTGCATGTAAACATGACTTAGACTTTCAGCGGAACAGAAAAATGTTACTGAAAGTCTCCCTTTTTCCTTATTCCATATTTGACATCTTTTTCTCAGGAAGTATTGGATTGTGGGAACCCTAGAGCAACTCCTGTCCCTTTTTTAACTCTGCCCTGGCTTCTCTTTTCATAGCTACTGCTGAAAAGTGGCCAAGTCAATAAAGAACTGCACCACTCTTCCTTTAGGGAGGTGGGACTGAAATCCCCCCGACATCCACAAACTTATTCAGATAATACGGACAGTTGTTAATGGTTTCAGCATGTTAGCAAATACTGAGGTACTCAGAGGCAGTGAGGTTTCATTCTCATATTTCAATAATTACGTATCACTCATGGGTTTCTGTTGGTTCTTGGGGTGATTTTCATGCATCCATGATAAATGAGCAGAGGAGTCAAGTAAAACAATACATGTTTTTACTTCAACTACACACATTCCTTTTTTAAATTATCGCCACTTTCTGCTCCTTACATTTTAAAAATAGACTCGTTTTGTTTCATCAAGGCTCATTTTCATTATGGTCTATTATTATCTAAATAAAATAAAAATCATCAAAATAATTAGTTTCATCCAGACAATTAATTTATTTGTGGCTGGACTTGGTGCTGCCCCAACTTGTTGTTCCCCACATACAAAATTAAATAGTTTTTCAAACAAGATGCAAAGTTAAATTTGACACTGTTACGATTACCATTTCATCCCAGCGCTGCGTGTCCCGAGCCTGTGACATCATCAATGACTCCTCACCCCCCACCATGGACTGTTCTCCCTGCTGCCCTCTAGGAGGTTCTGCAACAGCTTCTTCCCCGCCGCCATCAGACTGCTGAATGTTGAAAAAACTCTAACTCAATCTGAAAAATTCACACGGAGAAAAAAGACAATTAGAATAAATTTATTGATACAAATACTTTAGTCTTTGGCGCTCAGACCTCGGCAGGAAACATAGCGCTGAATTTAGTTTGATATGCATGAACAGGAGTAAAGAACAGGGCTGTTTCCCTCCAGGCCTGAAACTGGTGGTTTCGTAGGTGGATGAAGGTTATATTCAGTTTATTCAGTTGAACTTCCGCCGAGGCTCCATAACACCAAACCGACAGCTTAACCACAGCTTATAAAACTACCACAGCTTATAAAACTAAGAAAATGAGGTTTATGGAAGTTATCATCCAGAATTGTAGAAAACTTTTCCTTTAATAGGGTAGTGCAGTAAAACTTCTGTCAACATTTTTTCCTGCATTGCTTTTACTTTTAGATTTTTACTTGAGTAAAAAGCTTAAGTTAATCCTCTAACTTCTACAAAAGTATTTTTAAACAGTAGGATTTATACTTCTACTGGAAAAATAAACATTAAAACCTTTAACTCCTCTGTAAATGAGGGATTTGGAAATTTAAACATCTTTGAAAAAAGTGTGCTTGCAGGTAACTATAACTGTAATTAGGTTTAATCAGTTTATAATGAAAGTATTTTTTTATTTTTTTATATATCTAAAAATGTGGTATTCTACAAATAAGACCTATTAAAAACTAGTTCCTGCTGTTTATTGCTTAAAGCACAGAAAGCATTTTTCTTAGGGGCTGTTGTTGTCTAGCAGCCAGCTGTTCGCACAGCAGCAAACATTTCACCAGAGATGGGAAGTAACGAAGTACAAATACTTCGTTACTGTACTCAAGTAGATTTTTCTGATATTTTTACTTTACTTTACTACTTATTTTTATGGTGACTTTTTACTTCTACTCCTTACATTTTTACATACATATCTGTACTTTCTACTCCTTACATTTTTAAAAATTGTCTCGTTACTTTAGTTTTGAATCATTTCAATGGAGTTACCGTTATTATTTTTCACGTCATCAATACCAAATTCAATCTACTTGGATGGGAATCTACGTTGCATTTGACGCACCACTACAAGATGAATGGACAGATTCGGCGGTATTCATTGGCGGCAAATCATTGCAGCTTGGTGGCGGTGGCGTTAGCATAGTAGCATGGACGACGAGATGATTGAAAATGAACACAACGGAGATCTAGTCCTATTGGCAGACATCCATTTAAAATGTAGACAACGGCATGAAAAAAGTGGTTTCTACTTTTACTTTTATACTTTAAGTAAATTTACAAGCCTGTACTTTGTTACTTTTACTTGAGTAAAGAAGTTTAATCAGTACTTCCACTTTTACCAGAGTATTTTTTAACACAAGTATCTGTACTTTTACTCAAGTACGGAAAGTGAGTACTTTTGCCATCTCTGCATTTCACTTACCTGTCCAGAAGGAAAGCAGCAATATCTGTGTGCCTTCTGAGTCTGATTCCTTCCCTAATTCGGCACCACAGCTTAGAAATCTGACTGATGTTCATCTGATTCATGTTTTGAATCCTAGAACTTTAGAGCAGAGGAGAAGCTCTACCACTGAGCTACTAGAGCCTGGCAGGGCCTTAGCTCTGTGTCAGGTGACTCACTAAGCATGCTTGTAGCGACAGTGGAGAGGAAAAACTCCCTTTTAACAGAGAGAAACCTCCAGCAGAACCAGGCTCAGTGTGAGCGGCCATCTGCTGAGGCTGACTGGGGTTCAAGGAGACAGAAGCAGACATAGAAAAAGAAGCATAGATACAAAAGGCAACTGTCAACCAGCTCCACAGGCGGCCCCGTCCAGGAAACACACAGCCAGGCAGACGAGCTCCGAGCCAGCTCCCATGTCAGAGGATGAAGAGAGCACATCCAGTTAGTCACAGTCAGAGAAACAGGACTACACTGGAAAACAGGCCAAGCTCCAACATCTAGAAACAAAGGTGTTGATGGCAGCAGCACAGCTGATATTTCTCTCCAGGATGGAGTCACAGCCAAACAGGAACAGACCAGATAAAGCTACTATGAGAAAAAGGATACAGAATCCTTTCATATCAACATTAGCATTTTCACCGGTATTACATTATAATACGATTTGGACCCATCAAAATCTACAAAACAAATATTTACATACAGTTTTTTCAGTAAAATTTGATCATTTTATCTGGGACCACTCAAGGCGTTTTGTGGACATTTTATTTTAAGCCTCATGATTTATTTATTTTTTTCAGTTTGCATTTGACAAACCTACTGAAACCAGTCCTACATTGGTAAAGTAATGACTTACTCCTTTTATCCTAAAGTAATTTTGTACATCAAAGCTCAGTAGCATTACGCCAACCTGCTCTTAAACTATGCTGTTACTATTCCACAGCAATAACCAAACTCTGTTTTCAAAAACAGCCCATGAACCTGACATGAATGGATGTGAGTGGCTTCTTCAGCATATTTCAGCTCTTCTGCTGAAGGAATGATCCACTGGGTGATAGCAGTTTTAATTTAATTGTCGATGCAATGATGATAAAGTTTCTATTCTATTCAATTAGTATATATTTCTTAACCTTGAATAACCTTAAATAACTACCATTTCTATTGGTTCAGAATCCTTTCATGTCGACATGTTAGCGTTTTACCTGGATGTAAATGTTTTTATATTTGGACCAATCTCTTCACTTAAAAAGTAATATTATTATTCTCCACAACTCTAGACATCTTGGTCTTCTTTTAAGATAATTAATTGATTTGATGATAAAGGTGTAGCTAGCACATGTAGCACATTTCTGATTGAATAGGTAACTGAAACAATCAAACAGGGCAATATTATGCATTAGTTTACTAACCACGTTATACATTGAATAACCCATCCATCCATTTTCTTTACACGCTTAATCACAATTGGGGTGGTGAGGGGTGCTGGTGCCTCTGTCCAGCTGTCTACAAGCGAGAGTCCACCCTGGACAGGTCGCCAGTCCATCGCAGGGCAACACAGAGACAAACAACCATTCACGCACACACTCACACCTAAGGAGAATTTAGAGAAGCCAATTTTGTTTTGTTTTTTGGACTGTGGGAGGAAGCCGGAGTACCCGGAGAGAACCCCTCCATGCTCAGGGAGAACATGCAAAGTCCATGCAGAAAGGCTGGGAATCAAACCCAGGACCTTCTTGCTGCAAGGCAGCAGTGCTACCCACTCACATGTAAATAATCCCTAACAAAAAAATACTTTGATCAAATAACAGATCAAACTCTGTTCTGCATGAATGTTCATAGTGAAAGACATTTTTGTAAAATCTGAAAATGTGATTTTCTAAATATTGCTGAAGAAAATGAAAAAAATGTGCTCCAGCAGAACATGTTAAGTTTAAAATATAAACATTTTACTGTTTGGAAAAAAAAGTTGCCAAAATAAATAAAAAAATTAAAAAAACGAACTTAATCATAAAGTTAAATTCTTAGTATTGAATTCAACTTTAAGAGAGAGAGAAAAAATACAGTAATATTTACCTCTAAGCACAAGTCAAATTAATGCTTAAAAAATTTCCTGTAAGTAAGAATTTTAAGTTCATCAAGCTATAAATTAAATTTGAATTTGGGCAGCTACTAATGGCAGAAATTGAAGCATAGAAACAACATCACAACTTATCAGCTCATTGTATCCATGAATAATGTTGCAGGGTTGAGATTTAAAAATGTTTTAATTCAAGTATTTTCAGAGAGCAAAATCTTTGCTTTCTGACCATAAAATGTCTGCGTTCTTCATCACATTTCTTTTTAAACACAGAAAATCATTATTTTAGTTAGCATATGAAGGAACAAACTATTTAACGGAATTTTATTTAAACAAAGAATGGGTTATAAAAGCTAAAATCTTGTTGATTTTAAGTGTAAAAAAAAACAAACTACTTATCTAGGAAGTAATCTGAACAGTTTTTAAACTTGGATGAAAATCAACAGTTTTTTTGTTGAAAATGTCAAATAGTCGTGTCATTTGCAAATAAATGTCCTATAATAACCAATGTCTGCAAGTTAATGTGATGAGCTGAAGCATCTCAGCCTGCTGACCACCCAAGGGGAGGGGGAGGTCACAGTGTCTAGTTTGGCTCAGTAAGTTTCCTTAATGACCCACAAGTATGTAAGCAGCAAACATGATAAGAGCTGTTTGAATTCTCCAAATTCTAAAGACAGAAGGCTACGGAAGGGTTAGGGGCTGTAAAATCAACATTTCAAACTAATTTATTAAAAACAAAGACTTTAAAAGCATTAATACAAAACATTCCCATAATGCCATTATGTTCCCGTCTTCTCCTTAAGCAAATACTTGAAATTTTCACACTTGCTCGCAATTTATGTCATATCTGCAATGGTGGAAAGTGAAATAGTTACTTGATTATTGTACTTAAGTATATTTTTTGAGTATCTTTACTGTACTTGAGTATTAATTTTTATTAGAATATAGGCAAGAGAGCAGTGACATATTTAAAAAGCGTGTATTCAAAACAATAGCGGAAGGGATCTGCAGTCATGGCGGCTGCACCAGCTTAGCTGCTAACACAGGCTAGTGACCAGGATAGTCTGACAGAGGGGGATCATGAACGCGTGAGTCACTAACCTGACTGGACAGTTCAGTTCGTGGCCAGAGAACGACGATGTTTCCAGCCAGTCAGCTGACAAGTTGCAGCAAACTCTGCCAGAGAGTTCCAGACGCAGAAGCCAAGAAGAGCTTACAGTAGAAAAGATCCAACCAGATGAAGGAAGGCAGGATAATCCACAGGGCAAAGTCAAGAGAAAGATCTAGGTTCAGTCCACAGAAGAATCCAACAGGAGTACGAAGGTCAGGTCAGGCACACAGATCAGACAGGGGCAGGCGGGCTCAAAGGTCAAATACAGAAACGGCAATCAGAACACAATAGAAACGTTAGGGAACTCTCAACACCAAAGGCTGAAGAATAATCTGGCACTGATGGCTGGGACCAAGGAGTTTAAATAGAAGCAGGAGCAGGTGGATCAGATGAGCAGTTAAGAGGAACAGAGCTAGTCAGGTGAATGGAATGAGCAATCAAGCGAGCCATCAGCAGCAAGATCCTGACACTTGTAACTTTCTACTCCACTCCATTTCCAACAAGCTGCTAGTTTCTTGTCTATTTTGGCTCAGCTTAGCTTTGTAGTCCACTGCTACTGTTTTTCTTTATTGAAATGTATTTTCAACATGGCAGCTAGCAGCCCTTGGGTCTGAATGTGGACATAAATCTTTTAAAGAAAACTCAGGGTCCATTTTATTAGTTTATCAATTTTATTGAGGTGTTATTTGTTGCCATGTGACCAAGTTGTTCAGTAGGATGAGTTCTCAAAGCAGAGTTGTAGTTTCTTTGTGGTAATTTATTCAACCTTAAACCTCTATTCCATTTTAGGAGTGTGAGGAGACTCAAGGCTCTCCTTTTTTATTTATTTATTTTTTTTGTTTCTTTTTAAATAAGAAATAATAATCAAAATAGTTATTTTTTGTGGCATTTTTATGCTAAGGATCTTTCTAAATTGTGTAGAATCTATAGCAGGTGGTTCTACACATCAATTCATCAGGTGGTTTCTTAAATTTACAGGTTCTTTAAAACTAATTTGAAACTTATGCAGAAATGTACTAATAATAGAACATTTTATTTATATTTTTGAATAGTTAGTATTTTTAAAACTGATATGAGACACATTTCATATTATAAGCATTCTGATGGCATTCCAGCAAAAGTATTTTTTATCAAAAACATAATTTAAGTGCACAAATAAGGAATAGTTGTATTAACCATACATGCAAACAGGGTTTTATAGGAACTTGGGACCCTGGGCACTGCCTTGTATTTGTCATGATTTTATCTAAAGCTCGGACCCACATGCAGTGAAGCCAAACAGAGAGAAACAGAGTAAAAGTTAGAACGGGCTTTATTGAAGGGAATGTTGAGTTCAGTGCAGAGCTCCTCCGAACTCTGCTCAGCCGGGAAACTGGAAGACGAGGGGAAGACAGACTGTTAGATTCAGGCTCAGTGGGGAATTGGAGTTGTTAATTCTGAAGGAGAGGATTTGTTGCCACTCATGTTTCCAGAGAAGAGGAGACACGTAGACTCCAGTCTGTGAGTTGGTCTTCCAGAGTTTGTTTGATTCGGTGGAGGGACAGGGTTTACCCAGAACTCGGACGGGGTGGAATGATGCAGCCGCTGGTTGCATCTCAGTTTTCCTGTGGTACTTGAACGGGTCGTGGTGAAGATGACTTTCTTACTCAGAGAGTGATCTCAGCGTCTTCAAAGTTGGGTGGATCCAAACCTCCTGTTTGGAATCCTGAAGCAGCTGACGCGCGTGACGCGCCGCAAACGCGCTGCTGCTCGAGATGGAAAAATTTAACTTTTGCTGCTCGGCGCCAATCAGAGAAGCTGATCTGGGAGCTGGCAGGGAGAGAGACACAGCGCTGATGATACAGAGCGCTATGATCACTCCTCTGAAACAGTTTATTGATGCATAAATTAACTTAAAATGCAGAAATCTGCCGGCAGAATATGTTCGCTTTTATTATCCTGCTGCCTGCAGTTTGGATTATTTAGATGAAAAACACCTACCAGCTGCCGCGGTGAACCGCGAGGAGGCGACCCGGCCAGAGGCTGCTGTTGAATGGGATTCCTACTGTCGGCGCACCGCTGGTATGTGGGGGTCTGAGCGGCTCCGACAGAAAAAACATTGGAAGGCAGGATTGTAATCTGGATGAACTGACTGCACTGATGACGTTTTCAGGTGGATTTTTCTCACTTAAAAACATATTAAAACTACTTTATTCCCACTGATCACAGCAAATATAGCTGCAAGGCAGAGAAAGGATAGTGAAGCTCCGCCCAACGCGCGTCAGACACACTTTTGCACCGCGCAGCCAGAGCAGCAAAGCTGCTTCAGCCGCGCCTCAGAACTAACTGGTACAAGCAGCAAAAAGGAAGCAGCAGACGCGATTTTGCTGCGTCCGGTGTGAAAGCAGCATAAGATTCAGTTGATCCCACTTGGGAGAAGGCGATCCGGAAAGGTCCAGTTTGCAGGAAGGCTTCCTGCCGAAAGGCAAAGAACAAACAAAGTTGAGACTCAGGGAGAAACAAGCAGTTAAACTCAATGTGATCTCAGTTTGGCTAGAGGACAAAAACTCAAAATGCAAAAACTCAGATTAGACTCAGCATAAACAAGGCTTGGCTAGAGTACCCCAAACTGGCAAACACTCTTGCCTCGAAGTAGTGGCAACCAGCAGCTTAAGAGCAGTCTGGTGATGAGGCAACAGCTTGCAGGTGTGTGAGGAGGCGAACCGGAGCCAGGCGCCTCCTGGTTGTGGAAGGGAGAAACACAAAAAAGACAAATAGACGAACACAAAAACTGGGATCCTGACAGTATTGTTGACAGTATACTTTTGCAACATTATGATATTGTGCTGTAAAAGCTGCCGGTATTTCTTCTTCTTTTGTCTCTTTTATGAGGGACATAAAGTAATGCTACTAACCCACTTCCAGTTGTTTGATCTAGCTGAAATTTTTCATGTGCAATTATTTATATCTCTATAGATTATGTGGTCATTAGCTCTGAACTAATTGTGGTTACTGATTTACAAGTGTTTCAACTGAGTCAAGACTGAAATAGAGCCTGTTATATGTCAAGCAGTGATCCGGTTTTTTTATGGCCTTATATGGACTCATATGGCCTTGTAAGGCCAAATTAATTTTATAACCTCCAGACTTCACAGTTGGGATGATGTTATTGGGGTTGTACACACCCTTCTTATACATCCAAACACAACAAAAGGACACTTTGTTTGCTACAGGATTTTAATCCATGGAGACATAGTGGGTAATGAATGGCCTTGTCTGAGACCGCGGCCCAGTGTTTTTTCAGGTCATTGACCATGTCTTGATTACTTTAGTTCTGGGATGATCCTTAAAATTCCTCATGAATTATATGAAGTTTCGAGAGGGATATTGACCAACATTTTGAGCTTGTTCCATCCTCTTACAAAGAGGCCAATGCGTGTTGCCTTCAGTCCAAGCGGTTTGCCTGTTTTGCTGTAGCCCATCACAGCCTTGTCCAGGTCTACTATTTCATCCTCCCACAGGCTTGTTTGTGTGTTCTCTCCATTGTATCTTAATTCTTTGTCTAGTGTATTTCTACTGCATTTTTTTCAAATTTTTTTTATTCTTGTTTGAAATGTATCATTGTGTCTGATTTTTATTGCATTTTTCAAACTTTGGCAGTCTCATATTCACAGTTGGAATTCTGATTGTCTAACTGATATTCTATCCATAAAACTGAAAGCGAAATAGAAGTCATGAACTGCAAATCTTTGTGTAACTTCAGAGATCTTCATCTCACATCTTTCGTAATTGCATAGCTAATCATGAAATATTACAGTGAATTTATCTGTTATACAATCTTTATCATCTTTGTAACTCTAATTCTAACGCACAAATTAAAATATTGTAATAAACCCACACAAAGTAGCGTAAAACTGTTGTTTCTGCCTCATCTACTGTGTTACTCTTTAATTAAGCAGTAGACTTTAAAAGACAAAGCAATATACATAATACTAATGGAAAAGTACATTGCAAGATGATAAGAAGAATATATTGTTAGTAAATTGAAATTTGGACTTAAACTAATGGTATTTAGATATAAAATGCCACTCTAAACAAAAAGGTTTTTAAATCTGCATTCAAAGCACTTTTATAAAAGTGTATTCTATATTAGTGGAGAAAAGCTTCTTCTCCATGTTCAGATCTGGTTCTGGGAGAGAGATCTAATAGGTCTTTAGGGGCAGCCATGCTGTCAGATGCAGGACTTTGTCCTGCAACTGAAGGGTCGCCAGTTCAAGCCCTGACTCTGGCTTTCAATGTGTGTCCTTGGGCAAGACATTTCCCTCATCTTGCCTACCATTGGTGGTCAGAACCTGTGTAAAGCAGCCTCATCTTTCTCAATGAGCCTCAGGGCACCTGTGGCTACAATGGAGTTTGCCTCTATCAGTGTGTCAGTGAAAGGGTGAATGACTGAATGTAGTATAAAGAGCTCTGTTGAAGTCTCTTTTCTTGGCAAAGCGCTGTATAAGTACAGGCAACGTGCCATTTAGGTATTAGGTCATGCATAGACTAACAAGTATTATAAAGTCTACTTTCTAAAATTTGTGTAGCCAGTGGAAGGACCTAAGCACTGGGGGGATGTGCTCTACTTTCTTAGTTTTAGTGATGACTCAAGTCTGGTTTATGCTCAGAAACCGGGTCATCTGTGTGTGTTTTGCAGTTAAAACAGATATGCCCCTGCTTTCGCAGACACTCCGGTGCACCTTCCCAAAATTGTAGATGACTGCAGATAGTGCAGCAGATAGCATCGCAGGGAGGAAAGAAGGGAGGCCTCTGATTGGTCAATTCTACGTCCGCTCTAAACTATGCGTATTTCCTGTTTGGTACCTAATGGCAGAAGCTCTGGCTGTAGTGCCGTCCACAATGCCTGTCACACCTCGGACACTATCCCAGACACCATGCAGGACGCTAGTTTGTAGCTCTGTACGACATTCTGTTGGTTTGCACCCGAAGCCAAAACATGCAGCACCACGGCCAGTCTTTTAGGAACACTCACAGGTGAACTGTGTGTCGTCCGGCATTGGATAAGGGGTTGTAGAAGGCGAGCAAGCTCATCAAACTGACACAAAGACACCGAAAAGTGTCTTTGTGAAAAGTGTGGCGTGGAATAACATAGCGCAGATCACGCTTCACAACTTTGCATAAATCATAAATATCTGCTTCAAATCTGCAACAAGCTAACTGCAACACGCAGCTGCGGGAGAATACGCAGCCCTTCAGGCGGCAACATTCTGCAGCAGCTGCTGCTGTTTGTTTGACTATTTGGGCCGACCTGCAGAAACATTAATCTTTGAATCCTGGAAAGGTTCTTTAGGCCAACCTTGTTGCTGCCCTAAAGTTCCTCTAAAGGTTCAGGTCTGAGTCCATCACTAAACCCAGATTTTGTGTCTGATTTGCGGTTTCCGGTCATATAACTGCATAGTCTGCAAAGGGGAAACATGTAGATATTAAAGGCACACTATGCAACATTTTTCAGTTAATTAATGTGTTCCATAACGTTTTGGATGATTAAATGAGTCATTTCAGGTTGAACAAAGGTTTTCTCGGCCGCCCTGGTGGTCTGTGTGGGAAATACTGCACTTGCAACTGCAGGAGCACCGACCCGCACCCACAGGCTCAGAAGTCTCGTGAGAGTCAGTCTTGCTTTACGGCGAGAACTGCTACACCCCCCAGTTAAAAGCATGCTCGTTGCTAGCACAGTGGCGATCTTTGTGCAGTTATGCTACGTTCACGCAGCAAAAGCAGCAAAATCCCGCCTGCTGCTTCATTTTTGCTGCTTGTACCAGTTAGTTCTGACGCGCGGCTGAAGCAGCTTTGCTGCTCTGGCTGCGCGGTGCAAAAGTGTGTCTGACGCGCGTTGGGCGGAGCTTCACTATCCTTTCTCTGCCTTGCAGCTATATTTGCTTTGATCATTTGGAATAAAGTAGTTTTAATATGTGTTTAAATGAGAAAATACACCTGAAAACGTAATCAGTGCCGTCAGTTCATTCAGATTATTATCCTGCCTTCAATATTATTTCTGTCGGAGCCGCTCAGACCCCCACATACCAGCGGTGCGCCTAGGAATCCCTTCATCAGCAGCCTCTGGCCTGGTCACCTCCTCGCGGTTCACCGCGGCAGCTGGTAGGTGTTTTTCATCTAAATAATCCAAACTGCATATTCTGCCGGCAGATTTCTGCATTTTAAGTTAATTTAGGCGTCAATAAACTGTTTAAGAGGAGAAATCATAGCCTCTGATCATCAGCGCTGTGTCTCTCTCCCTGCGTCAGATGATTAAACGCACCTGACGCGCTGCTTCAGCTGCTCAGACGCACTGGGCCTGCTGCTCAAAACGCGCCGCGGGACCTTTTGCTGCGCCTTGACGCGCGTCAACCATTGACTTTGCATGTAAACTCGCTGCTTCTGTCGCGCCAGCTGCGGTGTGAACGCAGCATTAGTCATTCGTTGCGTTCGCCTGTCTGCTAAGCTCAAAACAACCGCGCCTGGCTTGACGGAGAAACCAGGAGAACAGCTGTGCATATTTACGACAGTGCACTTTTACTTTCGCCCTCTGGGGGGAGCCTCGCTGGAAAATCAACACCGGTTGCATAGTGTACCTTTAAAAAAGAAGGTAGCCTAGGATGGAGTCTTGGGGAACGACACATATGATTTTTGTGGTCTATGACAAAAGGTTACCTACTGACCAAAGTCCTTTAAAGATCAGAGGACAGGTCCTCAAACCAAAAACTAGGGCACCTATTGCCAAAGTTATTCCTAAAAAAACACAAAAAAAAGACAGACAGTAGTAGTATGTAATAATTCTTTTCATATTTTTTCTTGGACTACAAAAATAAACATTAAAAATTATCTGAAGAAATTACTTAGGAATGCTTAGTATAAACAGAGAATACAAAACATTTTGTGGAAAAATTGTATTGTACGTTGAAATACTCTCAGCCTAGTAAACTAGCCCCACCGCCTAGCGGCCAAAATCTTTTTTGCGTGCGAGTGGTCTAGCCTCGATCAATGCCCCAGGCCCTAAATCTGGCGGGCCAATAACAACGCAGAGATGTGTTTTGAATGTCTGGATGCAAAGCAGGTGGGGTATTGATGTCGTGACGACAAAGTCCATTTACCGATTTAATGCGTAATAAAAAAAACAATTTCCGAAGTTGAGAGAAACACTGCAACCAGCGAAACTCCGAGGCTTACAGCAGCCAGGGCTAACTGCAGCCCGTCTGCAGCGCGCCCTCTCTCGGCAGAGTCTTGTGTTAAGGACTGCTGGCTCTAATGGCGATTTTTGGCTCAGCTTTGGAATCAGTTTTGGAAGGATTAGACTTGGGGTTCTACGCTCATTCCTTTTTGAGAAGGACGTATTCGCCGTTTCACCGACAGGCTGTTTGTTTAAACTCCCCCACCAGCTTCCTGCCGCGCTTCCTACGTCACAGTCAGTTGCTCTCATTGGTCAGACCGTTGGCCAATAGGCACAGACATGGTTTAAAAAACAACGCGTTGTTCTCATCAACAACCTTCCGACGTCTCATCTGGCAGGACTAAATAACAACTTTAATCTCCTATTTAATCTGGTTTATCAGGCTAAAATACTATAGGTTTAAGGCAAAAGCATCAAAAAGAAAGCTATCCACTTTAAAATGGAGCAGAATTCCAGACAGAGATGGGAAGTAACAAAGTACAAATACTTAGTTACTGTAGACAAGTAGATTTTTCTGATATTTTTACTTTACTTTACTACTTATTTTTATGGCGACTTTTTACTTCTACTCCTTACATTTTTACACAAATATCTGTACTTTCTACTCCTTACATTTTAAAAAATTGGCTCGTTACTTTAGTTTTGAATCATTTCAATGGAGTTACCGTTATTATTTTTCACGTCATCAATACCAAATTCAATCTAATTGGATGGGAATCTACGTTGCATTTGACGCACCACTACAAGATGAATCGACAGATTCGGCGGTATTCATTGGCGGCAAATCATTGCAGCTTGGTGGCGGCGGCGTTAGCATAGTAGCATGGACGACGAGATGATTGAAAATGAACACAACGGAGATCTAGTCCTTTTGGCAGACATCCATTTAAAATGTAGGCAATGGCATGAAAAAAGTGGTTTCTACTTTTACTTTTATACTTTAAGTAAATTTACAAGCCTGTACTTTGTTACTTTTACTTGAGTAAAGAAGTTTAATCAGTACTTTTAACAGTATTTTTTAACACAAGTATCTGTACTTTTACTCAAGTACGGAAAGTGAGTACTTTTGCCATCTCTGATTCCAGAGCCAAAGTAGCAAATCTAGTTCCTAAAGATCTCTTAGCTGTGACACAAGTAAATCTCTTAATCCTATTAGAAGCCTTAAGAAGTTGTTGAAGTGGATCTTAGTTAAGAGTTTTACTTTAATTTACTGTCAATCCTTGATTTCCTCCAGATCTGGTAAAAAGAGTAGATTTACAAGCTTTAAAGGTAGACCTTAACATAACGTTTGTCTAACATCCTGAGAGATTTACTATAAAAACAAGCTGAATGGCTCAGAGAACGGTTAATCACTTTTTATTGTTCCTGCTGCAGACACACACACACACATATCTATTTAAACATATCATGCTAAAGTAAGACAGAAGGCCCTTGGAGGAAATGAAATGCAAAGTACTTGGCCAAATACAAAATTTGTTATGCTAAAAAAAGAAAAGAAGAAAAAGAAATCTCAAGCTCCTTTACTTTAAATGCAATGCACACAGAGACAGAAAACAAAAGGGTGAAAGAGAAGAAAGAAAGGGAGAAATTCTGGGGTACAACAGTGAAGGACAAAGAAAAGTTATAAAGTGAACAAAGGATAAAAAGAATACAGGATAACCCCCTAAAGATGCTTCTACACCTACAGTAAGGATACCTACAGATAGGCTACGTTCACACTGCAGGCCTTAATGCACCATTCCGATTTGTTTGAGAAATCCGATTTTTTTGCGTTGCCGTCCACATTTCTAAATATCTGCGACTTGTATGTGACATCACAAGCCAGTTTGCTCTGTGTTTACTTAGGTAAACATGGATGGTAATGCCAGAGCGCATCTAGCGATTTTTCTCAACCATAAAAACTCAATCTTTTCAAGAACGTTAAACATAAAGCCTGCTCTCTACATCATCGTCCACCATGGTTGTTTGTATTTATTGCTGCTTCTGCGAAACAAGATGCAGAATAATGACCTTTGTAGGGTATCAGTGGCACACAGGTCGGAAGAATGCGACCTGGCTGTTCAGACACAGGTCGTATTTGAAAAGATTAGATTCGTATCGGATTCAGAACCACAGAGCCAAGTAGCCTGGATCGCATTGGAAAAATGGGATCTGAGTTGTTCAGACTGTCATGAAAAGATCAGATTCAGGTCGCATTTGGTAAAAAAAATTGTATTTGGGTCACTTTAGCCTGCTGTGTGAACATAGCCTAAGTAAAGTAACACCAGAAATCAGAAATAAAACAACAATAGCAATATCACAAAAAATATATATTTTGGCTTCCTCTATGGTTTTATTAACTCTACTCAATGTGGTGAATTTGGCCCCCCCGGGTAAACTTCACTTGCCGTTCTTACTTAAACTCTCAAAGAGTTTTAGGTTGTGTGATCAAGTGGGATGAGCTTAAAGAGGGAGATCCTTTTACTGGAAGAAGTTGGTTGTGAAATGGACCAAGGAGCACTATCCTGTTAAAAGACACAGTGATCACTAAACAGACGAGGACGCTCAGTCAGGGAGGTGGAGAAGATGTTTAATTCCAGAAATGGTTCAAGCCTTTTCTCAAGCTCTATTGCTCCATCAAACAGAAATCCTTCAATGTGCTCTCATTGGAACGCCAGCAACAATGGAGCCCAGTGCAAAGGCTAAAAAAACAAACACATTTGTTTGAGTGGAGGGTAAGACTGCACTTAAAGGCTTATTCTGTTATTTTAGTCTTTCTCTCACAGACACAAAATATTAGCATTAGTTAGAGCCCCTCTGTCTAACTGTTAAGCAGTTAAAATGTGTTTCCTCCTCAGTATTTTAAAGGTGTACCTTTTCAATACAGAATATCTAAACACAATCTCAGATGGTAGATTTAGGGTCTACTTCTCAGTCTGATGCCTGTGACTGCAAAATTAACTCATACCACCTGCCTGCAGGTTAAACATGGCTTTCGTCTTCCTGTTCCCTCACCAGTTCAATGGACCCCAGTGTCAGCAGGGGCGCCAATGGACCCCAGAGTAAGTTAGGCACAAAAAAAAAACATAAAATGAGGCAGCAGATCGGTCCAGAACCAAGCCCCCAACCCCCATAATGGACCCCACCAGGGCATTCCACCCCATTGACCTCAGGTAGCCCCAGGACCAACACAAATCCACTGTGGCTTGACAAAACTGCCAGGCGGGTAACCTGTGTCCACCCACGCAGATCCCTGAAAAACCATGCACCCATCCTCCAGAAGTCACCCCCCCCCCCCCCCCCCCCCCCCCCCGACAATCAGGACCCAGAGGCAAAGACGTGCTCCAAATCAGCCTCAGTACCACACCGGACCAAACCACTTACCGTAAACCCCTACTACACAGCAAAAACGATCTAGAAATAAGTAAAAATGTCTTAAATTAAGTGTATTTATGCTTAATTTGAGAAGGTAAATGAGATAATTTGCCAATGGAATGAGAATTTTTACTCTTAAAATAAGATAAGTAGATAATATGCAGTTAAAATAAGACAATGTAGTTGTGTTTTCTTATTTAAAGTGTAAAATGTCTTGTTCCATTGGCAAAATGTCTCTTTAACCTCCTCAATCCAAGAAAAATTTACTTATTTTAAGAAAAAATTACTCATCTAGATTTTGTTTTTTTTGCAGTGTAGGAAGGATAGACGATTTATTTATTAATGATGCAGAGGCTATTTCTAGATTAACATAATAGAATCAATCTGAACTAGTTAACGTTTAGACTGTGTGTGAAGATGACATAGCTGCCTAAGGTGACATCGTCTAGGTTACCCAGTAAACAGACTGAGGGTGAAATGTTACAGCTCAGACACTTATCCTGACCAGGGGCGGATTTAGGAAATTTGGGGCCCGAGGTAGAGACAGGCATGGGGCCCCCTGAACTGATTAGACAACACATCAAACAGCCCCATTCTACAGAAAGAGAAATGTTAATAGAATAGACATCCATTATGTGTTCTAGGTTGTGTCCCTCTCTTCTTGTCCCTTTTCTTCTTGTTTTCCTCTCTATGTTTTGTACTCAGCTGACTTTTCATGCTGTCTCTAAAGGAATAAAAGATTTTTTCCAAGCACTAAGCTCACTTAGCTGATTGCTCCTTCCTGTGTTTCCAAAAAGGCCAAAGTAAATAACCCAGTCCTTCTTTTCACTGTAGACAAGCCATGATCTGCTTATCTGTTCTCCATTTTTTATTTGGATGAAATAATAGCTGCATGAATCATGACAGCAAACAAGATAGAGGAGAGCAGGAGGCGGGGTTACCAATCTACTCGCTCTGGAGAGCAGGGCGGCCCCCCGAAACACGTTTAATATTATAGGCGTTCTAATGGCATTTTAACGAAAGGATTTTTATCAAAAACATAGTTAACGTGCGAAAATAAGTAATGGCTGTATTAACCATACAGCGGCCCTAGGCAGCTGCCTAGTTTTGCCTAATGGTAAATCTGCCCTGTCTGGTTGCATTCATTTTGGTGTAAGTTGCACATGAACATTTGAACCAATCCCGCCTCAGTTGCTGCTCCCGCCTCGACCGCACATTCATATTTACATATCAACAAAGCATGGATGGCTGCTGTTCTGCTGTTGTGACAATTCCAGTTAACTGTTTCTTTTTTTCCTTTTGTTTTGTTTATTTCATTTTCAGGATGTGGCGGCTCACACCAATCTTTCATCATTTACACAAGGTACGTGCTTCTCCCATCTGGGACTCCATTAACCAAAAAAACAGAACACTGTAAGCAGAAATAATATAAACTGAACTTTGATATCTAGGTGTTTTTGGCTCAGATGTGGCCAGTACTTCTCCAGCTCAGCAGTCTACTGGTGCTGCAGATGATGCGTTGCAGGGAGCAGGCTGGAAAGCGGCTTCCTCTGTCTCCAACGCTGGGCTGCAGTCTGTTATGATGCCATGGTCCTCATCTGACTACAGCCAGCAGGACTCCACTGCTCAGACTCTGGCCTACCCCGCTGCCCCTGCCCTCACTGCTGATGTATACATGCAGACTCTGTGCCCCAGCTATACCATGCTGACCTATACACACACACCACTGCTCACAAACTTTGGGGTAAGTGAGAAATCCTTGTTCAAGCTTCAAATTAGCTTTAGAAGGCTAGCATGGTCCTGAAACAAACGCATAAAACCAGATGATTTAGAGCAGAAGTCACCAACCTTTTTAAGAATAAGTGCTACTTCATGGGTATTGAGTCACAGGATGGGCTACTAATATTGACCTATGAACTGGAGGAGTCAGCGTTCACCTAAACTTCATAGATAAAAATATTTCTATCGTTTCTTTACATTTCTAATTTGCTTCTAGATATTGTCATTTTGAAGTCCCTGTAAATGCTTATATGTTTTAAATTATTGATATGATGAAATGCTCTATTAATGATAAAACATACTGTAACAGCAAAGGCAAAAAATAACATTGCAAACTTAGTCCACTGGTGAGTTGTTCTGTTTTCATAAGATGCTGAGGGCACCCCATGTGGTCCTTGAGGGCCCTTGGTGCCCACGGGCATCACGTTGGTGACCACTGATTTAGAGTTTATTTATAGTATAAAGCGACATTTCCCTGTAAAACTTTATATACTACAACCAAACACCTCGGTTGTCTAAAATGGGTTTGTTCATGAAGTATAAAATAAAATAGAATAGAATAGTTCCTACATGTCTGAAACAGAATTGATCCATCATCTTAGAAGGCAAGCGCTTCACTACATAACCACAATCTTCACAGCTTTTAGATAAATATAAAGAAAGTAAGAGTGCTGGCTCAGAGCTTGTCTGCCTGGCTGTGTGTTTCCTGGACTGTTGCCTTTTGTATCTATGCTTCTTTTTCTATGTCTGCTTCTGTCTCCTTGAACCCCAGTCGGCCTCAGCAGATGGCCGCTCACACTGAGCCTGGTTCTGCTGGAGGTTTCTTCCCGTTAAAAGGGAGTTTTTCCTCTCCACTGTCGCTACAAGCATGCTTAGTGTGAGGGATTGCTGAAGAGTCAATGAGTCGATGCAATCAGCTGGTTTTCCTTAGATAGAAAACTTTGAATCAATTTGACTGGATGATCTGGTTGAATAATAAAGTGCCTTGAGATGTAACGTGTTGTGAACTGGCGCTATATAAATAAACTGAATTAAAATTGGCTCTATTACAGTTTTTTACAGGTTTATTTCTAAAAGCATACATTTTCCTCATGCCTTGCAATATTGTGTGCATATCTTTACTTTGATGCTTTACATCTTTCTACAACAAAAAATGGTGTTTAACATATTTGATACCGTGGCGTGATACAGACCACATGACTGTTCTAGAGGGTCACTGGATCATAACAATCTATTTCTTCTTTAGACCGAAGGGATAAAACATCCCTATGATCATATTAGTTGCATACTTTTGAAATGCTTGGTGCGTTTTATGCCCATTTCCCCATCCTGGTTACATGTTTCTGTGAAAAACAGTGTTTAATGTAACATTATAGCCTAAAGCACCTTTATTTATGTTTTCTAATAAGCAGCTGACTTGATTAAAATCATTTTCACCCCCTGTTCCTTTCAGATTAAAACATTCACTGTCATTCACTTTCAGCTCACACTCACATCAGTTGTCAGCTAGTGTTTACTTTGTAGATTGTGCAATGTTTTCTTTTTGATGGACTGTGAACATGTTTGTCTGCACTTGTCAGCTTCCCATGATTACTCCCTTCATGTAGAGTGAAACTGACGCATATGGATACCAGAGAGCAGTCAAGTCCTTAGCATTTAGTGGTAGCAGATACTAATATTGAATCACTTTTAGTTGTTCTCTTTTGTCTCAATGCAACCACAAACTTTACGGTATTTAATTTGGATTTTATGTGTAAGAACAACCCAAATGCATTAATAATTGTGAATTGCATGGGAACTGATTCATGGTTTTGAAGGTTTCTTACATATTAAATCAGAAAAAGCACGTAGCTTCAGTGTTTTGGCCTAAATAAATCATGTTTCAGTCTTTCTCTGTTCTAGGTTATTTCGATAAGTGTCTGATAGTGATAGTCTGAATCCTGTTTTAAATATGTTGGTCTTCTTTGACAACACAGTGGAAAAGTGCAAGATAGGCCTTTTATGGTTTTCTTTCAGCAGGGACTTTCTTTGTGGCAGTCTTCCATAAAGGTCAGATCTGTGAGAGCACAACTAATAGCTGTCCTGTTGACAGACTCTCCCACCTGGCTGTTGAACACTGCAGCTACTGCTGTGACTGAGGTGAACTTGACTCTTTGATAAATGCTCCCCTTACCCCATATTTCCGATTCAGTGGATAGTTATTCCCTCGTGGGTCTGCAGCTGTACCTTGGGTTTTCCATTTTCCGATGATGGATGAACAGAATTTATATTAAAGAACTTCACAGTCAATCAAGCACACAAACATACTGGTTGCAAATTTTATATCAGAATCAGACATACTTTAATAATCCCAGAGAAAAACCCCTTTAAAGGTCCTATATCGAGCCTTCCAAAGTCAGCTACGGACATATTTTTGATGAAATATTGCCTGTAGCACTACAGAGTATTATTTTGTCATAAAACATAAATGTTTTTTTGGTGTAATGTTTCCCAACTAGAAGAAACATACTTGTCTTTATTGCAACACCACATTTAGATACATCCATTTCATGCAGTACCAGTGCCAGGAATTTGAGGCCCCATTAAAGACATTAAATCTTTAAACTACCATAAGGATGCACCGCAGAGTATCATTTACAGTTTCAAATCTCAACAAAAGGAAATAATCCAAACAGGATTTTGAAAATACAGTCAGATTCGGTTTCACTATAACTTTAAAAAATAAATAACACCAACCCGAAGGCCATGAAAAACACGGAAACTTCCACTGTGTGAGAGTACATAGTCCTTATAGTGTTCTGGCAACTTCACTGCGCGACCTGCTCTGGTCGTGACAAGAGGTCGTCCTTCAGTCATGTCTCTTCGAGTGGGATCCAAAACACGATGTGGGGACTGAGCCAACCCTGATTGTCCTTGTCCTTTAAACTCTGGCTGGCTGACAGTCCGTACAGTAGCAAGTCTCAGGGGTCTGCGATTTCTCCAGATTATAAATATCGGTAAGCAGAGACAGCATTTGCTTACGGGCCCACAAGCTCTTAACGGCCCCATCACTGACACCTGGTGCGTCCCCAACGCAGTTGTCGACTAGGACGTCACTTTGCAGATGTAATGGTGCGAAAATTCCTCTTAAACCCACCTGATACTGAAGTGACTGACCGTATTTATACCGCAACACATGGCAGATTTCAACATGATGGTGAGCAGTGTAAACACAACACCAATAGCAAAACAGACAGTGGTACTTTTAATTACTATGTTAATAACTGTGTATAGTTCATTAGATGGTTGGTAAAAATACACTCATATAATGTGTTTGAAACAGCAATAAAGATCTTAAAAGAACAATGTATTCGAGTATTTTATTTTTTACACTATGACTTGGAATCATGGGTAACCCGTAGCATAGATTAAAACCGTTACATACAAAGTGTTAGTGACGATCGATACCAAAAAAAGGTACTTAAGCGGATTCCAGAAAAGAAAAAGCAAAGAAGAGCTACTGGAAGAACATTCTTTCAAAAAACCGAAGAGGGAGAGGTGGACGTTGCTGCTACAGTGAGTCAAGATTGTGATTTCTTTTTTTGGGGGGGTGATAATCACTTGGGATGTCTGTAACATGTGGTGGTGCGCTGTCATCAATGTTTCCATTCAAGGTGCGCAGTCACTATTTTTCAGTGTGTGATGTGTGTGATCATATACTACTGAGAATTGCATAATTGTATCTTCTTGGCCGATTTATGGTACTGTTGCCTTATCCTTAACCTTTATCAGGTGTTGTACTTCATATGGGGTCAACCCAGATAAAGTTGCTAACGGGCCTATTGTTGTGTCGTTACGCCATTGCTCATGATAATACATTTTTCCAAGATACAAAATCAAACGGTCACATCTCCAGACAGTCTGAGCTGTATCCAGCATGGCTGTATACTCACACCATACCTAATTTTGAGAGGTGGTAAATCTTTGGCTGATCTATTATTGTAGTTTCTTTGGTGCACCTGCCTGTTCATGGGCTCCTGCTTGACTCAAGGAACCTGCAAGTTGCTAACAATGATTTAATGTGCAGACTGAGCAGTCCTTGTGTTGGAGTGGTGTCTAGGCCCTGCAACGGTGAGTGATGGTCCTGTCAGGTTAGTCCTGTCCAGCAGCTTTGGCTCTGAGAAGAAGTCATTTTGATGTCTTAATGGGCGATTCCGCTTTGCCATTACTCTGAGTGCAACCTGCAGATGAGGACTTAAAATCCCCACAGTCTGCTAACTTTTTAAATTCTTGATACACATATTGTGGGCCATTTTTTTTAGATCAACTCATCTGGAGTCCCTTGACGGGCAAAATAACGTTTCAGTTTCTTTATCTCCTCCTCCATTTTAGATGTGATTAATCTATCTCTGTTACAGGGATATGTACCAAACGCTTTTAAGGTTGTTGTGATTAAACCTTTGCTTAAGAAACCGTCTCTTGACCCAGATGACTTGGTCAATTATAGACCTATATCCAATCTTCTTTTCTTATCTAAAATTCTTGAGAAAGTAGTTGCCAAACAAGTTTGCGATCACTTACACCATAATGAACTTTTTGAAGAGTTTCAGTCTGGTTTTAGAGCTCATCATAGCACTGAAACAGCTCTGGTGAAAGTCACTAATGATATTCTCATGGCCTCAGATAATGGACTTGTATCTGTGCTCGTCCTGTTGGATCTTAGTGCTGCATTTGATACAGTTGACCATAATATTCTTTTAGAAAGACTTGAATATTTTGTTGGCATTAAAGGAACAGCACTAGACTGGTTTAAATCTTATCTATCTGATCGAATTCAGTTTGTTCACGTTAATGATAAATCTTCCACATGCTCCAGGGTTACCTGTGGAGTACCACAGGGATCAGTGCTAGGACCAATTCTCTTTACTTTATACATGCCTCCAAACGGTAGAATTATTAGACAGCATGGGATTAATTTTCAGTGTTATGCTGATGATACCCAGCTATATCTGTCTATAATCCAGATGAAGCTAACCCATTACATAGATTACAGGCATGTCTGAAGACATAAAAACCTGGATGACTCTTAACTTTCTCCTTCTGAATATGCAGACAAAACAGAAGTTATAGTCTTTGGACCAGAGTCTTTGAAAAAGAAGCTGATTAGTCTGTCACTTCATTTGGATATGATTAAACTGATTATATATATATATATATATATATATATATATATATATATATATATATATATATATATATATATATATATATATATATATATATATATATATATATATATATATATATATATATATATATATATATATAGTGCTTCCATTGTGCGGCGCCCAGGGAGCAGTGTGGGGTTAAGGGTCTTGCCCAGGGACCCAGAGTGGCAGTCTGTGGGAGTGGGGGATCGAACTCACAACCTCAGGATTCAAAGCCCTATTCCCTTACCTTTTATTCTGTTCCAGCTGGATGTCTGGGTTTAGCAGCTTGATTGGGATAATGTTGTAGCTAGCACCACAGTCTATTTGGAGTTGCACTGTGTCATTTCCCAGCAGCATGCCTGCATAAAGAAGCTGAGAGTTTTTTTTACCCGTCTGTCTCATTTCCATGTTTCATGTCTTTATCTCTAGCATTTTGTGTCTCCACAGCATCCACTTTCTCCATCTCTATTACTTTAACACAGGAAATATCCTCATATTCATTGCTTACAGATTCTGTCATTATTTTACTTACATGTTTGTGGCTTCTCTGGTCCATTTTTGCATTGCATCTTGCTGCAAAATGGTTCTTTGCACTACACTTTGCACACCTATTTCCAAATGGTGGACATTTGTCTTTCCTCTTGTCATGTGTTTTCCCACAGAATTTACACTATATTGCTGTCTTTTAACTGGAGCTGAGCTCCTCGCACAGCATGCACCTCTTCCGTGACTGAGCTGGTGATTATTTTTGCACAGCTGCAGACACGTGTCAAGTGTGAGTTTTTTCTCACAAAGTCGTTCTCTCATGCCTTGATTGTTACCTGCACACACAATCCTGTCGAGAAGGAGCGAATCCCAAAGTCCCAAAGTTGCACGTTTTAATTAGCAGTCTTAGCTTTGTGACTTAGCTGTTGATGCTCTCGCTGGCCCCCTGATTGGTGGTAAAGAAACGATAACGTTCCACAGTCTCATTCATGCTGGGGCATTTGTCTCGTTGTGAAAAAAGAAGAAGGGGGATGTTGGATTATTTTGGGAAGCATACATCCACTCACCCATTTTTTTCCGCGTGGGGGCAGTAGACTAAGCAAAGATGCAAAGATTTCCCGATCACCCAGTTCCTCCAGCTGCTCTGGGGGGACCCCGAGGCGACACCAGGCCAGGTCAGAGACATAGTCCCTCCAGCATCTCCTAGGCCTTCCACAAGGCCTTCTCCCAATGGGACATGCCTGGAACACCTCCTGAGGGAGGCAACCAGCAGGCACCCAAAACAGATGCCAGAGCCACCTCAGCTGGCTCCTTTCGATGTGGAGGAGGATTCTACTCTGGGCTCCTCCCGAGTAACTGTGCTACTCACCCGATCTTGAAGGGTGAGCCCAGCCACCGTGAGAAGGAAACTAATTTTGGCTGCTTGAACTCGTGATCTTGTCTTTTCGGTCATTACCCTGATCTCATGACAATAGGTGCGGGTTGGATCCCACTTCACCAAGACAGGTGCTGCACCGATATGTCTATCGATCTCACTCTCCATCTGTCACTCACTCGTGAACAAGACCCCGAGATACTTGAACTCCTCTACTTGAGACAAGGACTTTCCACCAACCTGAAGAGGGGAGTCCACCTTTCTCTGGTGGAGAACCATGGCCTCGGATTTTGACGTGCTGATCCCCATCCTGGCCGCCTCACACTAAACTGCCCCAGTGCACGTCGGAGGTCCTGGTTTGGACAACATCAGCTGTAAACAGTAGGGATGATATCCTGAGATTCCCAGACCAGACACCCTCTGGTCCCTGGCTGCAGCTAGAAATTCTGTCCATAAATCTAATGAACAGAACCGGTGACATAGAGCAGCCCTAGTGGAGACTAACATGCACCGGGAACAGGTCTGACACACTGCCGGCAATGCAAACCTGCTTCTGCTGCGGTCATACACAGAGCGAACAGCCCTTAACAGAGGGCCCTTGACCTCCTACTCCTGGAGCACCCCCTACTCCTACTCCTGTGATCCCTCTGTAATTGGAGCACTCCCTCCAGTCCCCCTATATAAAGAGAGGGACCACCACCCCCGGTCTGCCAATCCAGGGGTACTGTCCCTGACCGCCACTCGATACAGCAGAGATGTGTCAGCAAAGACAGTCCTACAACATCCAGAGACTTAAGGAACTCAGGATGCATCTCATCCACCCCTGGGGCCCTGCCAACGAGAAGCTTTCTAACTACCTCTCTGACTTCAGCCTGGCTGATGGGCGAGTCCACTTCTAACTCCCCAGCCTCTGCCTCCTCCTCGGAAGGCGTGACTATGGGATTGAAGAGATCCACAAAGTACTCCTTCCTCCTCCCGACAACATCCCTAATCAAGGTCAGAAGCTCCCCACCCGCACTGTAAACAGTGAAGCACTGTTTCCCCAAGAACACTTTACAGGCCGACCGATAGTCCTCCTCCATGGTCTCTCCAAACTCCCCCAGACCGGAGTTTTTTCCTCTGTGATGTGGTCTCCTTTAGAGATGTTGCAGGCACTTTCTAAATTTGGCAATGTTCTCAAATTCATAAGTTTTAGTGCCTCTTTAAAATTCCCAGCACCTAAAAATCAGTGCAAATAGTTTGGATATGCTCAATAATACTCTAATTTTTGGACGATATTTCCACTTTTTATTGTCATTTTAGGTCAATTTCTTTTTTCGTTCTTTTTTTATTATTATGCACAAAAGAGCCCTTTTTTAGTTCGCACATTATATATTATTGAATGTTTTTCCTTTTTTTCTGTTTGGTTTATTTACATTTTTTGCAGGTTAGAGCGACTGCAGCATTGCATCAAGGCATTTCCAGCCATTAGACTCCCCTTGAAAAGGCTGAACAAAGTCTAAGACCTCTCACCTAAAAACATCTGTTTACATTTACTCAAGAAAAATTTTTGTTTTTGTTGTGGAAAATTAATTATAAAAGGTTGTTCCAATAAAGTAAGAGAAGGCCAAACTGCCTATGTAAGCTTATTCAAAGGCAAACATTGTTTTAGGCACACTTCACCAGTGTTTTGGACGTTTCTAAAAAAAAAGCACTAGTAAGGGTAACTAGCTGCTTCTCAAGAAAAAAGGTAACTTGTTACTAGTTAAAGGAACTAACAGACAAAAAGTAACTATGTGTCATGTTCGGCTGAACGTATTTAGCCCACATGCAGAACACACACGGCAACAGGGATCAGTTAACTGTTTATTGATAGAGAGAAAATGGAAGCAACGGAGTCGACGGGGAAGCCACAGCACCGGGACCCGTTCGACTTCTGAAAGGAGAAGTAGGTGATTAGCCGGAAAGGGCGATCAGGCAAAAATGAACAGAGGAACGTGAGCTTACCACCGGACGCAGCAACCTAACCGGGGGAGGACGGAGCGGACTCAGGCTCTGATCGATGGAGCTGGTGGCGGGTGTCTCAGTGACAGGTGAGGCTCGGGCTTGAGGGTGACAGAGCTGCGCTGACTTAACAATGATCCGGGGCAGCAGGAGAAACCAGAGTGGCTCGAAGCACCTTGCTTTGAGCCAGGAGAAAGGGAGGACCCTGTGGGAACTCAGACCCTGGAGTCAGCACGAGTGGGACCCTCTGAAAGGCGATCGAGAGGTAACCTGGGGAACACAGAGGTTTGGGTTAACGAGGGAAGTCAGAACTCAGTAGAGAGACGGTGGCCTTAGTCGTACCACTACGGTTAACACTCTGGCATCCTCCTGCTGTCTGGATGCAGCTCTTATAGTGCGATCAGACGCAGCTCAACCAGCCACAGGTGTGAGCGCCCTGCCCACCTGTCAACTGCAAACACCTGCGGAGAAAGCAGAACCGGCAGAAACTGCATGGCCCTGTCGGCTGAGTCCTGACACCACCCCCCCCTCAATGGTCGCCACCCGGCGACCTCGAGGAAGAGGAGAGGAAAGAGTCCACCAACGACCTGTCAGGGAGGGAGGAACCAGAAACCCAGGAACGTTCCTCCGGACCGCAGCCCACCCAGTCGACGAGGTATTGATACCCTCTACCACGCCGACGGGAGGCCACGACCCTTTGGACCTGACGTCCCAGGTGGTCGAGGGTGGGTGGAGGGGTTTCGGCCGGAGGGCAAAACGGGCTAGAGAGGACGGGCTTGATTTGGGAGACATGGAAGGTAGGGTGGGTCCTGGAATGGGACGGGAGACGGAGGCGGACGGTCGTCGGGCTGAGGGCGGAGACAATCTCATAGGGGCCAGTGAAACGTGGTAATAACTTCCGATGGGAAGATCTGGACGGGAGGTTTCGAGTAGATAACCAGACCCGCTGACCGGGGTGATAGGAGGGAGCAGGGACTCGCCTGCGGTCAGCAAACCGGCGGTTCAGCTCAGAGGTCCGGTTCAGGGCTTGGATGGTCTGGGTCCAGACCCTTTTGCATCGGTGGATGTGGTGGGCAACGGAAGGTACAGCTATTTCCTTATGGTCGTCGGGAAACAGAGGTGGTTGGTAGCCCAGAGAAGCTTCGAAGGGGGAGATGCCAGTCGCAGTGGAGACATGACTGTTATGAGCGTACTCCACCCAGGGAAGGAACTGACACCAGTCGGAGGGATTGGTGGAGGTTAGACAGCGGAGAGCGGTCTCCAGCTCCTGGTTGAGCCGCTCAGTCTGACCGTTGGTCTGCGGATGGTAGCCAGAGGTAAGAGAGTACCGGGCACCAAGGGCCACGGCAAACTCCTTCCACACACGTGAGGTGAACTGTGGACCACGGTCAGACAGAACGTCCAGCGGGATCCCATGCTGGCGGAAAACATGCTTCACCAGGAGCTGGGCCGTCTGAAAAGCAGAGGGGAGTTTTCTGAGGGGAATAAGGTGGCAGGCCTTAGAGAAACGATCAGTCACAGTGAGAATAGTGGTCATACCTTGGGAGGAGGGTAGGCCGGTGACAAAGTCTAGGGCTATGTGGGACCATGGCCGCTCAGGGACTGGCAGGGGCTGGAGCAAGCCTGCAGGGGGTCTGTTTGATGGCTTGTTCTGTGCACAAACTGGGCAGGCTAGGACGAACTGTTTAACATCCTTGGGTAAGTCGGGCCACCAGAACCGCCGGGAAATGAACTTGATAGTTCGGAGGATTCCAGGATGGGCCGATAACTTTTCAGAGTGGGCCCACTGGATGAGGCGGGGCCGAACGGAGGAGGGGACGTAGGTGCGGTTAGGTGGGCCATTACCTGGGTCCGGGTCAGCAGGCAGAGCTTGGGAAATGAGGTCCAGAATCTCCCACTGGAGGGCCCCAAAGGTGCAGGTCGGAGGTAGGATGGGAGAGGGCTCCTTAACTGAGTCGTGGGGGGCGTACAGGCGGGACAGAGCATCAGGTTTTAGATTCTTGGAACCAGGTCGGTAGGAGATACTTAAATTAAAACGGGAAAAGAATAGGGACCAACGGGCTTGCCTGGGATTGAGTCGTTTAGCTGTTTGGAGATAAGCTAGATTCTTATGATCTGTCCATATTTGTACTGGCTGCTCAGACCCCTCCAGCCAGTGGCGCCACTCCTCCAGGGCCAATTTTATGGCCAGGAGCTCCCTGTCGCCGACGTCGTAGTTGCGTTCAGCGGGGGACAGACGACGGGAGAAGAAGGCGCATGGGTGCATCTTCTGATCCAGTCCCGAGCACTGAGACAACACAGCTCCAACACCAGTGTCGGAAGCATCTATTTCGACAATGAACTGTTTGGAGGGGTCTGGATGAACGAGAATGGGGGCCTTGGAAAACCTGTCCTTTAGGTCACGGAAAGCTGAGTCGGCCTCTGTGTTCCACCTGAACGAAGTCTTCACGGACGTGAGGGCGTGAAGGGGGGCGGCGATCTGACTGTACCCACGGATAAAGCGGCTATAAAAGTTAGCGAAACCTAAAAACCGCTGCAGCTCTCTTCTGTTCTCTGGTTCAGGCCACTCGAGAACAGCCCTGATCTTTTCAGGGTCAGACCGGACACGCCCCCCTTCCAGGATGAGACCAAGGAAGGTGACAGAGGGTTTGTGGAACTCGCACTTTTCTGCTTTCACAAAAAGCCGATTCTCCAGAAGGCGCTGAAGAACCAGGCGGACATGGTGTCTGTGTTCAGAGAGGGTTCGTGAATAAATGAGTATATCATCCAGGTAGACAAAAACGAAGAGGTTTAGGAAATCACGGAGGACATCGTTCACAAGGGATTGGAAGACCGCTGGAGCATTGCTGAGCCCAAAAGGCATTACCAGGTATTCAAAATGGCCCAAGGGTGTCTTGAAGGCCGTTTTCCACTCGTCCCCCCGGCGGATCCGGACCAGGTGGTAAGCATTACGCAGATCTAATTTAGAAAAGACCGTAGCGGACTGGACCGGTTCAAGAGCGGAGGAAAGGAGAGGAAGGGGGTACCTGTATTTACCGTTATAGCATTTAACCCACGGTAGTCTATGCACGGGCGAAGGGAGCCATCCTTCTTCGCAACAAAAAATAACCCAGCCCCGAGGGGGGAAGACGAGGGTCTAATCAGCCCGGCTGCTAGTGACTCCTTAATGTATTTCTCCAAAGCCTGTCGCTCGGCCTGAGAAATGTTATACAGGCGACTGGCTGGGAGCGGGGCGCCCGGCAGGAGGTTGATTGCGCAATCGTAGGGTCGGTGCGGTGGCAAAGAGCAGGCCTGGGACTTGCTAAAAACCAACTTGAGGTCGTGATACGACTCTGGAACGAGTCTTAACATTTCTGGATCAACCTCAGCAGAAGGCTGGACTGTGATCGGGCTGGCGGGTTCCGCCGACAGCAGGCAGCTGGAATGGCATTTAATCGACCAGGCTTCGATGCGCCGGTCAGCCCAGTTAATGTTTGGGTTGTGTTGCTGTAACCAAGAATAACCCAACACCAGAGGAGCCTGCTTAACAGGAAAAACCAAGAAGGAGATCTGCTCCCTGTGATTTCCTGAAAGCACGAGCTCAAGGGGCTTAGTACGGTGGGTTATCTGAGGGAGAGCCCCTCCATCTAAGGCAGAGACCTGGAGAGGGGTGCACAGGGGCACAGTTTCGAGCTGGGAGCGTTGAACGAAAGAACAGTCTATTAAATTAAAGTCGCACCCTGAATCAACCAGAGCGGAAAACTTAAAGGTTTCACGGGAAGAAATTAAAGCGGCGCGTAAGCACAGACGCGGAGGAGCAGGGGCTGACAGCTTAACTTGGTCCGACGGTCTCCCTGCTACAGCCGGCGGACCCGGTCTTTTGACCGCTCAGGGCCGTCGCCAATAAAATGATTCGGGGAAGCACAATAAATACATAATTTGGCAGCTATACGCTGCTGCCTCTCCTCGGGGGTGAGCCGTAACCGGCCCAACTGCATGGGCTCAGGAGGAGAAGGAGGACGCGCTGCGGGCCGACCAGGAATAGGATCAGGTGGAGAAGACGGGAGGGATCTCTCAGCTCGTCCCCTAAACCTTCCCCTTAGACGGTTATCTAATCTAACCGCAAGGGAGATGAACTCATTTAGAGAGGCGGGCACCTCTAGACGGGCTAATTTCTCCTTTAGTGGCTCGTCTAGAGCCTGAAAAAACACAGTCTTAAGCGCGCGCTCTTCCCAGCCAGCTGCAGCCGCAAGAGTTCTAAACTCAATTGCGAAGTCTGCAACGCGCTTTCCCCGCTGCCGGAGGGCGAGGAGGCGTCGGGAATCAGTCGTCTCGGCAGCGAAAATCATCTTGAATTCTGTTATGAATTCACTAAATGAGCAGTGGAATCTTCTGCAGTCTGGAAAACGGGATTCCGCCCATCTGAGGGCTCTCCCGGTGAGAAGGCGCAAAATAAAGGCTATTTTGGAGTCGTCATGGGGAAAAGAGCGTGGACTACGATTTAAAGCCAGGGAGCATTGGAAGAGAAAACCAGAACAATCTACACTGTCCCCGGAGAATTTCTCAGGACTGGGAGAAAAAGTCTCAGGGACAGGTGAAAACGAATCAGCTGGCGCTGGACCGGGGGCGGGGTCAGGCTGTGCAGAGGCTGCAGGCTGAGCGCTTGCATTCAGTAAACCTGTCTGCTGATTGAGCTGGGCGGCTACGCCCTGCAGCTGATTCTGAACGGCTAGAACAGTGGACTCTAATCCCCGAATCTGATCCTGCTGGGCATTTAACGCCCTGCCGAATGTGTCCGCTGGGTCTGTCTGGCCAGAGTGTTCTTCTGTCATGTTCGGCTGAACGTATTTAGCCCACATGCAGAACACACACGGCAACAGGGATCAGTTAACTGTTTATTGATAGAGAGAAAATGGAAGCAACGGAGTCGACGGGGAAGCCACAGCACCGGGACCCGTTCGACTTCTGAAAGGAGAAGTAGGTGATTAGCCGGAAAGGGCGATCAGGCAAAAATGAACAGAGGAACGTGAGCTTACCACCGGACGCAGCAACCTAACCGGGGGAGGACGGAGCGGACTCAGGCTCTGATCGATGGAGCTGGTGGCGGGTGTCTCAGTGACAGGTGAGGCTCGGGCTTGAGGGTGACAGAGCTGCGCTGACTTAACAATGATCCGGGGCAGCAGGAGAAACCAGAGTGGCTCGAAGCACCTCGCTTTGAGCCAGGAGAAAGGGAGGACCCTGTGGGAACTCAGACCCTGGAGTCAGCACGAGTGGGACCCTCTGAAAGGCGATCGAGAGGTAACCTGGGGAACACAGAGGTTTGGGTTAACGAGGGAAGTCAGAACTCAGTAGAGAGACTGTGGCCTTAGTCGTACCACTACGGTTAACACTCTGGCGTCCTCCTGCTGTCTGGATGCAGCTCTTATAGTGCGATCAGACGCAGCTCAACCAGCCACAGGTGTGAGCGCCCTGCCCACCTGTCAACTGCAAACACCTGCGGAGAAAGCAGAACCGGCAGAAACTGCATGGCCCTGTCGGCTGAGTCCTGACACTATGCAGTTACTGTTTGTTTTAAGAATGTTACTCAATAACACGTTAATCCCAACAGTTTTCACCACAGAGTTAACTAATATGCAACAAACAGAAAGTTATCACATCTTGAATACACTTTACAGTGCAAGGTAGAACTTTGATGAGAAACAAATGTGGTGAAGAAGAGAAAAAAAACCTTCAGGGTTCTCCTCCTAGGAACCAGGTGGTAAAAAAAACACAACCCCTTACAGTTTAAATAAACTGCATAAATGCGGACAGGTCAATTTCCCACTACACTGTCATTCTGTAGATTAGGTCTTAAAAAAACACTAATCTGAACAGAAATGATTGTAATATGACTCATCGTTGATTGGAGAAAGTTGCCGTGTTTTATACCACATGGTCTATGTAGGTGCTTCCTGGGCCGAGAGGGTCATTGCAGCCAGGGCCGGCGATTGCTATAGGCGAGCTAGGCAATTGCCTAGGGCGACAAATGTGTTGGGGGCACCCTCTAGCGTCGCCCTTAGGCTTACTTCCCATTAATCATAGAATTAGAAAAAAAAGCGAATTAAACCGGTTATGAAGCGTCCGTCAGTTTGACTTAACCTTACGTATATATAAATAGCAAAATATGAACAAATAAATATACCACCGTTTTCTTATTTATTTTTTCACATTTAAGAGAAAACCGGAAAAGATTCTGATCACTTTTCAAGCGCCCTCCCACCCGGAAGTCGTGACGTCAGAACGGGAGCGTTCATGGCGGTCTACTGCACTAAATGCGATAGCCAAAAGGAGAAATCTGAAAGCAAAATTTCCACTTCAACCGAGCGATTCCTACCAGGAGACCATTCTGATGTATCGGAGGAAGAATATTTGTGTCTGGAGCCTCACATGTTCGACCCAGATGTTTCAGATGAAGAGAAGGCAGCGGACGAACAACAGCGAGTCGGACAATGAGTGGAGATTGGACGTCGGCCGGTGTTATGCCCAAAAGTGCATGCCTGCCGAAATATGCATCCCCAGTCGCGGGAGCGCGCCTCGGTCTGTTGAACTGCATATCGACGAGGAAAACGGATTAAAATATGTTCAATGGAGCTTAGGTTCTTATATTAATGATATAAAAACGTTTAAAAATACCTCTCGTGGGAAAAAAGTTGTGGTTATTTGGCAGATTAATTTACAAAAGTACGGATTTTTTTGAACAACATTAAATCCAAAGATTTTGACCATGGTAAGGCTGATTTATTTGTTGTGGTCTCTTGCTATTTACACACAACACTAAACCGTGATAGCCGACGTGAGTTTTGAGTTTGCAAAGCTTTCTCTTAAGTGGAAAATCAAACGCGCATCTACACAGCACAGCGTTCACAGACCAGTGAGATGCGTTCGCTGCGCGTCAGAAAGCTATGGTGCTACAGAACTGTATTTTTACTGAACTGTATTGTATTTTTTTTTTGTTTGTTTATGCACATCTGCTAGCTTTTTATTCTAAAAAATCTATAATATTACAGCTGCAATTTATCAAAGTTTTTCAAAATCCTGTTTAAAAGCTCCAAATGGGGCTTCAGATCATATGAAGCAACAATTGCACTGTCATTGTTTTACAGGGCAGAATTTGCATTTGCTGATCCTTGTACTTAATTACTGATGAATATACAGGAATACAGACGTGGAAGTGTCAACTCCTCTGAGATAGCAGGGGATGCAGTTTTTGGCAAGGACCTGCCAAAAAATGCATCCACCTTGTTTTTAACTTAAAGATTGTCCCACACACATGAAATTCACACTGGTACCTCAGTACACATGTGGAACAATTGTAGAAATTGAAACATCAGCTACAAATCTATATTTCTGGAAAAAAGCAGGGGATGCATTTTTTGGCAGGTCCTTGCCAAAAATTGCATCCCCTGCTTTTTTCCAGAAGAGAAAGCTTTGCAAATTCAAAACTCACGTCGGCTATCACGGTTTAGTGTTGTGTGTAAATAGCAAGAGACCACAACAAATAAATCAGCCGTACCATGGTCAAAATCTTTGGATTTAATGTTGTTCAAGAAATCCGTACTTTTGTAAATTAATCTGCCAAATAACCACAACTTTTTTCCCACAAGAGCTATTTTTAAACGTTTTTATATCATTAATATAAGAACCTAAGCTCCATTGAACATATTTTAATCCGTTTTCCTCGTCGATATGCAGTTCAACAGAGCGAGGCGCGCTCCCGCGACTGGGGATGCATATTTCAGCAGGCATGCACTTTTGGGCATAACACCGGGAGATTAGATGAATGGTAGGACAAGTTTTTTCTTTTAACATGATGATACCTTCAACGAATTTGCCATTAGGAAGTCCAGACGAGTCAAATTTTAATGCTGCATCAATTTTGAAGGTGAATAGAAATACCTGAAACAACTGATAGATAGAAGAATTACAAGAACTTCAAACTTTTAATTTTGTAATGGTATTCATAAAAGCACTTTTGTTTGTAGAGGGTTAATCCTTTCTTTAATCACTAATCAATGTCAGAAATCAGGGTAAATATTCCTGATATATTTTATTTAGAGGAAAATTTACTTATCTCATTTCTATTTATGTTCAAATGATTTAATTGAACTGGAACAGAAAATTTAATTTAATGTTTATCAATTACTTTTTTATGTAGTCCTTGGTTGAAGAATTTCTTAAATTTATTATTTTTTATTGTTATTTGGTAATTTCTGAAATTGATTTATTTAATATTTGTTTAATGTGTGTTAAATTTGTTAATTGTCTGAAATAAATTCATTCATTGATTCAATCCAGTTTTTTAGTTATACTTTACCTAAGTGTCCTTACAGATGGTTAAAAGTGTTTTTGCACAGTCCTAACTTTGAGTGTGTAATAAATTATTTAAAATAATAAAAAAGAAAAGGTACTGAAACCTATTCTGGTATTTGTCTATGCATCACTCCATGCTAAGTTACAGTTTTTTTCTGAATGCTTAAACACAACCTTGATTCTTATAGCACAATTTCTAAAACTATTAATACTTATAGCAAATCCACTCACTGAGTTCACAAAACTAAAATAACAAACACTGCTTTGCACAACTGTAGGCACAATTCACCGCACAGCACTCTTTGTGGAACTGTAAACACAACTCAATGAAGCACTAAACAGATGCTGAAAACAGTACTGGTATTTCGCACGGCAAAAGTGTGTGGGGGGGCGGGGGGGCGCAAAACTCAATCTCGTCTAGGGCAACCAAAGGGCTAGAACCTGATTGCAGCTATACGTAGACCGAGGAAGACCACTCATTTTCAAGGAGAGAATAGGGCTGCTGCTCAAAGGGCAGAAGTTATGTGGATCATGAATAGAGACTAATACAAGCTTGGGCATGATCTTGATAAAAGAATAACATTACAACATGATTCAAGGATCAAAAAGATGATTCAGCATGATATAAGTCCTTTAAAGTATCTAAGAAAACCTAACAGGTTTTATTGAGTCATAGCAGAATTAACTCTTCTTGGATGTGCATGCTGCTACAGTGAACAGTCATGTGCATTGTTTCATTAAATATTCCCTCACACCAATGTAGAGACAAAAGAGAAAGCTGCAGCAGCACAAGGCTCAGTGCAATTGACCTTTTGATGTAACAGACTGAAAGTTTGACCAGAAAAAGCTTTCACAATAAATGTCACCCTGTAGCAGTCCCATCTACAAAATATGCTGAGCTAAGAAGAGCAATGAGCCAATATTCAAGAGAGGAAAAATATGGAGTAGCTGAAAAGGGACAGAAAGAACACTGCTTGTCCAGACTGGAATATCCTCTACCTCATCAAATTTTACATTATTCCACAGCATACTTACTCAAAGTTAACCTTGAGAAAACAAGAAGGGAGGACTGACAAGCAGAAGTTATAATTAATTAAACAAAGCTGTAAAGATTTTAATAATTAGGTAACATATTAAAGTTCAAAAGTGTTAGAATAATTGTGTTAATGTATCTCTGTAGTGTTATCATGCATAAAGCTGTGTGGTATGTGCATGTGTTCATAGCCACCTTTTCTGAAGTATACTGTGATTTGTGAACTTGCTTTTGGGGAGGTTGTGGTTGATTTACGAGCAGCACTCAACCTGCTGAACTTTGGTGAACAGCTTCAACAGCTTAAACTTCGACTAATCCCTGAGATTTAGAGGACATGTTTGCTTAGACTGCAAGTCAGAGTTCCTTGTCTTGTCCCCCCCCCCGTGTAGTCTCAGATGGGACCACTGATTCCAATAAATAGCGATGGAGAACGCTGGGACTGCAGAGTGAGGTGGAAATTGTAAACTCCGCAGTCTCTTCCAACTCTCCTCGCGAGTAAAACTAAATGAATTGTCTCTGTGCTTTCTTTCTTTGCCTGCATGAATGTATGATGTTTTAGGTGCTTAGACCTGACAGAAAGCCTTAATTGTTTTGTTGAAGCAACATGCAAAATGAGATATTATTTGATCTCCAATCGAAACAGCAAGGTCAGAGGTGTCAAGTAGCTACTGAGATACTGTACTAAAGTAGCCTACTTCGGTACGTGAAATTCCTTTCTAGACATCCAGAATGTTTGTAGATATGAAGAATATCATTTTGTTTAAAATCTGACAAGGAAAAAAGTGTATTTCAGATATTAAAAAAAAGCGTATTCAGCCAGAATAATAAATATCTGAATTGCCTTCTATAGTATGTTCTAATTACGATAAAATACCAGGTAGAAAACTAGATTTAGACTTAGACAGATTTATTTTTGTCATTTTGTATTAGGGTTGTCACGATACTAAACTTTTCAACTCGATACCGATACTAAGGAAAATATTCGATACTCGATACCATTTTCGATACCACAAGGATAAAAACAAAGACTCCAAAATTCTACAGAAATATTTTCATTAATAAATAAAATACAAGAAATAAATATAATAAACAATAAGAACAATATTTTGAGGTTGTATGCTTACAAATAAAAAAGTCTGAAACTGCCATCTTGCCACAGGCAGCTCGCTCATTCGTAATGTTGTGTTTCAATGGCGCATGTACTTAAATAACCATAACTTCCTCAATTGTCTAACAATCCGTGTATCATTCGTTCTTTCTATTTTCAATTGTCAATCAAAAAACAAAAAAAAAAAATTGACTGGTTATTTTGTTTTTTGTTTTTTATGGTTAAACCAAAAACGAAAAAAGGATTTGTTTTTCATATATCAATTCTAAGCTCAGATCAAGAATACGAAATGGAAAAACGCAGAATTTGATTTTAATATTTAATCGGTACAGTTTACGTGACCTGGAAATAGCTCTTTGCGAGGCAGTGGGGTGATGAAGTGGCTACCATGGCGACGCTAGAACGCTGTTTGTTGTTGCTAGTTAAAAGTACAGTGCACAGAAAAGTTTCAAGAAAAAAGTTATACCTGGAAAATCCTGCTGATTTTCTCCGTTGTCATGTCCTCCTCCTTAAGAGTCACACGCTTGGATCCTCGAGCGTAACTGTCCATGGCTGATAGGTCCGACTGCCTTATCTGGTGCAGCTTGATCGAACGTGGTGGGGGTAAGCATAGATATCCATAATAAAGCCTTTATTATGGATATCTATGGGGGTAAGCCAATTGTTTTTTTTAGCTAAAGCTCCACCAAACTTCCGGGTCACGTAAACTGTACCGATTAAATATTAAAATCAAATTCTGCGTTTTTCCATTTCGTATTCTTGATCTGAGCTTAGAATTGATATATGAAAAACAAATCCTTTTTTCGTTTTTGGTTTAACCATAAAAAACAAAAAACAAAATAACCGGTTAATCCGTGTATCATTCGTTCTTTCTATTTTCAATTGTCAATCAAAAAACAAAAAATAAAAAATTGACTGGTTATTTTGTTTTTTGTTTTTTATGGTTAAACCAAAAACGAAAAAAGGATTTGTTTTTCATATATCAATTCTAAGCTCAGATCAAGAATACGAAATGGAAAAACGCAGAATTTGATTTTAATATTTAATCGGTACAGTTTACGTGACCCGGAAATAGCTCTTTGCGAGGCAGTGGGGTGATGAAGTGGCTACCATGGCGACGCTAGAACGCTGTTTGTTGTTGCTAGTTAAAAGTACAGTGCACAGAAAAGTTTCAAGAAAAAAGTTATACCTGGAAAATCCTGCTGATTTTCTCCGTTGTCATGTCCTCCTCCTTAAGAGTCACACGCTTGGATCCTCGACCGTAACTGTCCATGGCTGATAGGTCCGACTGCCTTATCTGGTGCAGCTTGATCGAACGTGGTGGGGGTAAGCATAGATATCCATAATAAAGCCTTTATTATGGATATCTATGGGGGTAAGCCAATTGTTTTTTTTAGCTAAAGCTCCACCAAACTTCCGGGTCATGTAAACTGTACCGATTAAATATTAAAATCAAATTCTGCGTTGCTGTCCGTTTTTCCATTTCGTATTCTAGATCTGAGCTTAGAATTGATATATGAAAAACAAATCCTTTTTTCGTTTTTGGTTTAACCATAAAAAACAAATAACAAAATAACCAGTCAATTTTTTATTTTTTGTTTTTTGATTGGCAATTGAAAATAGAAAGAACGAATGATACACGGATTCTAACGATTCTCAAACTGTTTTGTTTGTTTAACAAAAGTCAGACATGTAGTTATGACACTGCGCACTTATGAATAATTATAACCATGGAATTTCATATGAAAAGAACATTGAATAGAACATACAGGTGCAATAAATATACACATGCACAAGGTATTTGTGTTAAATCAATATATGCTATTAAAACTCAGTGTACAGAATGGCAACATGATATATATACAGTATTGTCAGAATGATGGCGCAGCAGTTACATATCTCCTTTTTGAAGAGAGTTCGAGTTGGAGATTATGCATTTTGTTTTCCAGCGAGCGGACGTTGGAGAGCAGGATTGATGGAAGCGGAGGTCTGTGAGGATCTCTCTTTAGCTTCACAGTTAGCCCACCTCTGCAAGCTTGCTTGCTTCGTCTCGTGCATCTCTTCCTCCGTCCGTTATTTTCCGCTGTTGTTTAGTTAACATCCGTCCCTAGCACTTCTCAGCTTTTTAAACGGTCAAAAATGTCGGTATTTAAAACATTTTGTGACAGTAGCTCCAGCAGGCATTGGCGATTATAGATGCAGGTTTGATGTCTAGTTTGTATCTTTTGTATCGTTTGAATTTGTCGAGAGGAGCTGCTCTTGGCCGCTGCCTTGAAGCGCTGCCAAGGTAGCACGGTAACAAGTAAACTAATTTACTGGTGAAATGGTAGTCTATCAATGTATCATATTTAGGTAAAATCTCACAAGAGAAGCACACCTGTCAGCGGGTAAAGATGAAGTATTAAAAAGTTGTTCTCACAGGTAGGAGCCGTGCATCATTTTGTAGGGTTTTATTTCTGTCTTCAATTCCACAGTGTCAATAAGTGTCTGACTGACTGTGCAGTCACCTCTTTTATAATGCTGTTATCACACATCAATATGCTCTAATCTGTATTCATTGATTATAAATAGCTATAACTATATTGAACTATAAATAGTTCAATTCAGTTGAGTTTATTTCTATAGCACCTATTCACAACACACGTTGTCTCAAGGCACTTTGCAGTACAACCAGATCATTCAGTCAAAGTTTTCTATCTAAGGAAAACCAGCTGATTGCATCGACTCATTGACTCCTCAGCAATCCCTCACACTAAGCATGCTTGTAGCGAGAGTGGAGAGGAAAAACTCCCTTTTAACGGGAAGAGACCTCCAGCAGAACCAGGCTCAGTGTGAGCGGCCATCTGCTGAGGCTGACTAGGGTTCAAGGAGACAGAAGCAGACATAGAAAAAGAAGCATAGATACAAAAGGCAACTGTCAACCAGCTCCACAGGCGGCCTCGTCCAGGAAACACACAGCCAGGCAGACGAGCTCCGAGCCAGCTCCCATGTCAGAAGATGAAGAGAGCACATCCAGTTAGTCACAGTCAGAGAAACAGGACTACACTGGAAAACAGGCCAAGCTCCAACATCTAGAAACAAGGGTGTTGATGGCAGCAGCACAGCTGATATTTCTCTCCAGGATGGAGTCACAGCCAAACAGGAACAGACCAGATGAAGCTACTATGAGAAAAAGCAGAGAGAGCAGAACGTTAGAGATTGAACTAACAGATTCTGCAGAGTGGGAGAATAGAGATAGAATGAAGCAGTTACATGAGTATTTTTCTTCAAGTTCTTTTTTATTTTTACTCCATACATTTTAACAAAAATACCTGAACTTTCTGTAAACTGGCTCTCTACTTCTACATGATGAATGAGTCGTAACAAAATAGAAAGGAAATCATTAGCATGAAGAGAATCTGTCCAGTTGGAGCCCAGGTTGTTTGTAGCAAAACAATGATGGTGACATGGATGAGGACAGGAGGCTGGAAAACACTGAAGATGAAGATTCAAACAGTCACGCATTGTACTCAAAAGCTACATGTATTATTTCCAGCAACACCAAATGGTCAGACTGCCTTCTGCCGCGGTGGTTCTTTGATGTCCTGCTGCTTCTGCCTGAGCTCAGGAATGCCGTCTTCCCTTACCTCCGTTGTGCGGGTGATTCACCCCCCCCACACTGTTTTGGCAAAACAAACAGAGGCAAAGCACAGGAGACAACTGGCGCTTGAAATCTTCATAATCACAGGCTGGTTGTCGGACGATCCGTCCTGCACATGTGTGAACAGAATAATAAGATACGGGTCGCCAAAAAAAATACATAATAACGGTACTGAAAATACTTATTTATATACTTAAAACATTAAAGAATGCTAAGCTACATTGTATAGAAAATATTGAAGACTTTTCTGGAAGAAATGGATACGTTTTAAGTTCTCTCCGTTGTATTGCGTGACGTCATCATCATCGATAAGCATCTCCCTGAAAAGATTTTTTGTAACTTGGGATGTCTGGTAATGTTCCAAAGGCTTTTTAAGTGTATTGCTTTTTAACATTTTTAGAATATGCAATTTTTACACAACTACGATAACATTTAAAAGGAATCCCCCACCGGAAAAAGACAAAAGAATAAAAAAGTAAGAAAAACAAAGAGTTGCCTACCTGGAAGTTATTCTTTTCGTACATGTGCAGGACGGATCATGCTTCCGAGATGGATCGGGTAGTGACACACTCACCCTCTTGTAATTATAAATAGCAATCTCTAAGGTAAGGCAAACATGAAGATAGAGACTTTCAGTTTGTAGATGATAACAAATGACAAACCTATGAATAATACGTATATAATATTTCTGTCAGTAAATCTCTGTAATTATTACACACTGTACCTTTAAGTACCTTGTAGGACCTGTACTTTTACTAAAGTAAAGGTGTTGAATACTTCTCCTCTGAGAGAGGTAGGATCACTCGATAAAAAGAAAAGGGACAATGCTGTAAAGATCCACAAAGGAAAGCTTTCAGAGTTAGTCTTAAAAGCAGATATTGGCCAGATTCCAGTTCCCTTTATGTGAAAGGCTACAAAATACAACATCAATTACAATTACTATTATAGTAAAGGATGCAGAGGAATAAACTAACTTCTAGCACACAGAACAGGGAAAAGATGGAAAGACAACAAGAGATTCAGCCATGTTAGCCAAAATAAGGCTAAGCTAGAGCAGGGTTAACATCACCTTATCATGTAGGAAAAAATCCTATGAACCACAATTTAATACCAAACATAAAGAACATCAACAGAACATGCTTTTGTGGTAATGTAACACAGAAATCCCTCAATAAAGAAATCAGAATTGCAAACATTGTAAGCTGGGTTATTATTTCAGAACCTAAACCTTAAACACATATTCCTGTTGAGTCTTTTCTTTTCTTTGTATTCATGATTGTTACCTAATGTTCTCTTATAAACCTCTGAGGAAACAGCCAGATTTATACTGATAAAAAAGTATTTCCATCTCATTTTTGTTGGCTAAGAAACAAGATCTTAAGGTGTAACAGTAAAGACAAATGTGTGTAGTTAGGGAACACAAAGACTCCCATATAGTTCAGACGGAACGTGCGTATACTGTGACCTTTGCAGAGTCTGTTTGGATATTTTAGCCTTCATATTTTTACAGATAACAAAAGAAATGAAGACTAGTTGGGCTCCTTGAGCCTCCACACAGCTATCAGTGCTGTGGAGAAAGCGTCTCTGTGGTGTGGGTCCTTGTGAGTGGCTGCTCTGGCCAGTGTGTTGCTGTCAGCGATTGTCTGGATTGCCTCATTGGCTCGATGTCACATTTAAAACAGTTGGGTTGGAAAACTTGTTGCTGGGGAGAAATGCTTACAAGTAATGTGTTGAGATGCCACTTAAGCAGTAGTAACTTTTATCTATGCTTTGTCAGTTGGCCTCTAGTCTACATGGACTCAAAACAGCATCTAAAGACATATTTCCCTGCAAGTCAGTGGGGTCCCTAAGGGTCTCATGTTTGCGTTTTTTAAGATTATTTTTGTATGTTAGTGTTTTGAGGCCAAGACCACCAGAATGCACTGGAGCATGGCAAGGTTTGAGGTGGACAGCATTAGAAGCAGCTCATCCGGGTACAATGCCTTGTTTGATATACCCCATTTATACTACCCTTGAAAAGACCGGTCCGAGCTCAGTAACTGAGATAACTTATCGTGTGTAAATGGAAAGCAAACTGAACTGAACCGAGCTAGACACAACCGGACCGCGCTAACTGCAGACCACTTCCAGAGGTGGGCTCGGCTCGGTTTTTCCCTGGCTCGGTTCTCTGATAACAATAGCGCATGAGCAGAACGCGTCATCTCAGTCTGGCTGCACATCCCGATTCACACTCCATTCCAGTAGGTGGCGGTAATGCCCCTCTGGAAGTTGCTTGCCAACCAACACAAAACAGAAGAAGAAGAACAACCCTCCGCAAACACTGAAGTACAGCAATAATAATCAAGGGGGCGCCGCCATTTTGATTTGCTTGATTCCCTCCTTCTTCGTCTTCTTCTTCTTCTGTTTTATGGCGGTAGGCAAACAACTTTTGGTGCACTACCGCCACCAACTGCTTGATTTCCTCCTTTAATACTGGCAGTAATACCGCAGATCGTCACTAGGAGTCGAGGAGCCGAGATAGCGTGATGCGTAAACGGTCGTCAGAACCGAGCCCGGCCTGGTTAACTGGTCTGAGCTCGGACCGGTCTCGGCATGGATCGGTTTTTCAAGGGTAGTGGAAATTGGGTAATAGGTTGGGGTTAAGGCTTAGCTGTAGTTATCTTGGTGTCTTAAAAGATGTCTGCATTCGTACTGAGCTCCCTTTTTTTGTCTTGTAGAGATAAGAGCTTAGCCAAAAGTAAAGCAAGTTGGTCTATGTCCTGTCTCTCACCTATGATCAGGATATATTAGTCATGTTTAAAATAACAAAACTACATTAATTGACCTCCCAACATATGGTTTTTATGCTCACCTTTATTGATAGAAAAGCATTTTGTTTTTAGTCTAGTTCTTTATCATTTGGTGTTATCAGTGTGATGTAGAGTCTGTGACTTGATTTAGAGTTTTTTTTTTTCAACTGTTCATCAGTCTGATGGCGGTGGGGAAGATGCTATTGCAGAACCTGCTGGTCCTGCATTGAATGCTGTGAAGCCTCTTCCCAGAGGGCAGCAAGGAGAACAGTCCATGGTGGGGTCGTGAGGGGTCATTGATAATGTCACGGGCTCGGGACACGCAGCGCTGGGATTAAATGTCTTTAATGGGGTGAAGTAGAGCCACGATGATCTTCTCTGCTGTTCGCAAAGGAATTCAAAAGGGGAAGGAGACCCTGAAATTACTCTGCAGCAGTATTATGTAATCTACCATTCATTCAAGTTCAGACTGGTTCTGCTGGAGATTTTCAACACCCTGTGGAAATAATAAGTCGTTATTTCGATGGATTGTTGTTTAACAAGTGAGGGAAAGACCCACTGTTTTGGAAAAATATTAACCTCGCCTCTTTTTAATATCCTAACAAGACTGTGTGTTTCTGTATGTGTGTGTGTACTTCATTATTTAATAACTTTCCGAGGACCAACAGTACCATATTCTGTGCTCTCATCCTTGTTCTTTTGCCTGAAATTCGTACAGACATCTGCTGTTATTAACCCGCATCAGATTAAAGCAGTTCATTTTAACAGCATTATTGTTTCTAAACAATTACCCCACCAGCTAAAGGATCAAGGATTTATTCATTCAATAACTAACAGACAAGACATGGTTGCCAAACCACAGCAATGTTTTTTTATTTTTCCTTAAATAGACAAGCCAAGCATGTATTGCTTAAATAACTTCTGCATGCTAATAAATTACAATATACACTGAAGGTAAAATATAATATCAGATGTACACTATTAAATTGACAGCTGAATACTGTCAGGTTGTGTGGTGGTTTTTGAGGAACCAAATGCAGAGATGGAAGCTAAATCACCAGCAGCTACTGTAATCCTTCTTTTTTGTGTCCTGGTTTGCCAGTAAAGCTCTGAGAATAGATGTCCCAAAGCTAGATGGTCATGATTGTTGCCATAAGGTTCTGCATGGTACTTGCATTTTAATTTTACTGGAAATGTATTTAAAAAAATAAAAAAATAGAAAATTACATTAGGAGTAAAATCAAATACAACGGACACAGAGACAGAAAGAAAGCTGAGAAAGAAAGAGGGTATAAGAATTAAGATGAAAGAGAAAGAGATAAAGATAGAAAAGAGCACATGAAAAGAGAGAAAATAAAACAGCACAAATAGGAAATTCAATTCAATTCAATTCAGTTTATTTATATAGCGCCAAATTCACAACACATGTCATCTCAAGGCACTTTACAGTTCAACCAGATCATACAGTCAAATTGATACAAAGTTTTCTATCTAAGGAAAACCAGTTGATTGCATTGACTCATTGACTCAAATACAATCCCCCACACTAAGCATGCTTGTAGCGACAGTGGAGAGGAAAAACTCCCTTTTAACAGGAAGAAACCTCCAGCAGAACCAGGCAACAAAGAAGATATACAGTAACTCCTACAATTCTGCTTCCATACCTATTTGAGATGAGAGGGAAAGAAAAAGAGATCATTACAGCAGCAAAAAGAAGACAACAGACAACTAAAGTAAACATCAAGAAACATTTTCCTGAGTAGCAGATATCCCTTAGATAACTAAGTGTGTTCAAGGCAAAACCTATAGTGATTACGCAATATTATTAGTATTAGTGTGTGTCCGTAAACACCTAAACATCTGTGATATGTAAGCATGGACATGCTAGAGTATAAAGGATTACAAAGCTTCCACAGAAGGAAAATATGCTAAATATAAGGTGTGGGTGGCTCTAAACGCGTCCTACAGAGCCCAGGGACCAATAAGGAGGCAATCCTGGCCCAAGCTATCCAAGATCACCCAAGATCAATGGGACACCAAGAGGTCAGGCATAAGCCCCACTTACACTACCCTTTTGAAACTGTTCCGAGATCGGTTTCGAGCAGGGTAATTGAGATAACTGTTCAATGGCAGCTAAAAGTGAAATGGACCGTGCCAGATACAATCAAACCACGCTAAACTGGTACTAGTTCATCAGTAAGGCTCGGCGCGGTTCAGTTCTGGCTCAGTTCTCTGATAACAAAGAGTGCATAAGCAGATCACGTCATCTCCTTACATTCAGCCTCCGTAATCAGGAAATTTTAGACATTCGTAAAAATACTAGCTTCCCTATCGTGCCACACGAGTTCCAGTGATGATTCTGCTTAGCAGTGGGATGAACCTCAACATCTGTCATTGTTTCCTTCCTGTAATCCCTGATTAGACTATTGTTTGCTGAATCTGTTGAGTAAATGCACCAAAGGCTGCCTTCTGCACCTGACTCTCAACAAACAACGAAATATCAATACATCTGACTCTGGAAGAAAAAAACTAAGAGGAGCTGACTGAGGAGAAGGGAGGACTGGCCAGCTAAAGGGCTCTGGCTCTGGAACTGACCCACTAAGGAACTGCTAGTTTCTGCTGTCAAGATGGAGGTTGGTTGAGGACCCAAATGCAGAGATGAGGGAGGCTGCTTGCTGGTTTAATGAAGTCAGAGGGCAACAGAAAGAAAATCCAAGGACAAAATACTGGAAGCCAAAAACGATGGGAAACGCACACAGGGAGCCAATTAACAACAACGAACCAACACTGAACAACTGCACAGGGAGAGTGTAAATGGGAGCCAGAACAAAGACTGGGGTAATCAGCTGATATGGAGCAGGTGTGGATGGATGTCCTTACATGACTCAAAACTCAAAGTCAAAAGGGGAGAACCGTAACGGAACTAAATCATCCTCACATTTGCAGCATTGACTTCTTTAATGTGGAACCAACTACCAGTTTTAGTCCGTGAGGCAGACACCCTGTCTACTTTTAAGGCTAGGCTTAAAACTTTCCTTTTTGATAAAGCTTTTAGTTATAGTGGCTCAGGTTATCCTGAGCTATCTCTATAGTTATGCTGCTATAGGCTTAGACTGCTGGAGGACATAGGGACCCCTTTTTCTCATTCTGCTTCATTCTATCTCTATTCTCCCACTCTGCAGAATCTTAGTTCAATCTCTAACGTTCTGCTCTCTCTGCTTTTTCTCATAGTAGCTTCATCTGGTCTGTTCCTGTTTGGCTGTGACTCCATCCTGGAGAGAAATATCAGCTGTGCTGCTGCCATCAACAACTTTGTTTCTAGATGTTGCAGCTTGGCCTGTTTTCCAGTGTAGTCCTGTTTCTCTGACTGTGACTAACTGGATGTGCTCTCTTCATCCTCTGACATGGGAGCTGGCTCGGAGCTCGTCTGCCTGGCTGTGTGTTTCCTGGACGGGGCCGCCTGTGGAGCTGGTTTACAGTTGCCTTTTGTATCTATGCTTCTTTTTCTATGTCTGCTTCTGTCTCCTCGAACCCCAGTGGGCCTCAGCAGATGGCCGCTCACACTGAGCCTGGTTCTGCTGGAGGTTCCTTCCCGTTAAAAGGGAGTTTTTCCTCTCCACTGTCGCTACAAGCATGCTTAGTTTGAGGGATTGCTGAAGAGTCAATGAGTCGATGCAATCAGCTGGTTTTGGTTAGATAGAAAACTCTGAATCAGTTTGAGTCTATGATCTGGTTGACTTGTAAAGTGCCTGGAGATGACGTGTTGTGAATTTGCACCATATAAATAAACTCAATTGAATTGAATTAATACATTTATAATAAATTACTACAGATGAGCGCACATTGATGTTAGATCACAGCATTATAAAAGAAGTAACAAAGTGGCACAGTCAGCCAGACACTTATAGACACTAATTAACGATACAAATAAAATGAGGAGGCACCCTATAAAATGATGCATCTGTGAGAACAGCTTTTTCATACTTCATCTTTTCCTGCTGACAGATGCACTTCTCTTGTGATGCCATCTCCATCTGCTTTGCAGCTGTAGCGCAAATTTGTTTTTTTGTTAAAACCTCTAAATCCAGTTGTGTTAAATATGCACTTCCTGTTTTCATGGTAATTTGCGAATCTGTACTCCACGTATAATGGCTTTTCATACTTGTTATGCACATGCTCTTAGTGGACCTACTCAGAGTTGATTAAACTGACTCACAGCAGCTGTTGTCAAAGTAAAAACTCAGAGTTTCCAGCCCTAGTTGAGGATTTAAACTGAGTTTGTTAAACCTGCTTTGTGAAACAGAACCCAGTTTTATGCAAAGTTGATGACACTCCTGGACAAAAGTGTGCTGAGTATTAGTATTTTTTTGCATGTGCATCAGAGTCACAGTTAACACTGGAGTCAGATGCAGGCGACATCTTAAAAGAAGTGTAAAAAACATTGCAATAAAAAGTAAGATTTCAGGAAAATTTGGAATTGAGCATTGCAGTGGGAAGAAGTGGGACAGGAGACCCCTTACAGAGGGGATCATTTTCATTAATTACAAACCGGTGAAAAAGAATCAGAGCACAAACAATAAACTCTTTATTTTCATATATATCATTAAAAATGATAAGGTAATAATTTAACATTAACTTCTTTTACCTTGCCTCTTCTTTGTAATCGTATTTTTTTGTAAGTTTCCAGCTTCAAAGCGACAAGTTCTATAAAGACTAATATTTTTTTCTCCTTCTTGAATGCAACGTGGAAAATACTTCCACAAAACAGATTATAAAACATGCATCAGGTGTTTGTTGAAACTTGTTTCCAATTAAACTTCAGATTAAAATAAAAGTATTGCATGTCCTCTTTTCGTTGTCTTTCAAGTCATGAGGAGGCTTGAAAATGCAAGAAAGTTTTTTATTTTGAGTAAATACAGTTGCTGTTCTTGAAGTATATTAACCTGCCGTTTTATAATGTAGCCCTAGGTATTAGTCTTAAACACAAATAGTACATCAGCCCGTCACATGGCAGCAATTCAACGCCTTTGGGCAGGCATGTCCAAAGCGTGTCATCGAAGGCCGCCCTCCAGGGTGCACTGAAGCGGTGATGTGTGTACGTCTAAATGTGTTGGTTAGAAAGCGAGCTGCATTTTGCACAAGTTGACGGCATGATATAGATGTCTGATACAGACAAACATAAAGATTATTACAATAGTCCAATCTTGAACTAATAAAAGCAGGAAAGGCCTTTTATAGGGCATGCCAGCTCAAAAAAATGCTTAACTCTAACCAGCGGGCGGAGCTTGAAGAAGCAAATTTTTAAGAACATGACTCATTTGCTGATCAAATTTCATGCTTCGTTCAAAAGTAACCCCCAAGCTTTTGACAGCCGATATAGTGTAAGATGCCAAAGCTCCCAGACTCAGAGCTTTAAGTAGAACATTGCATGCTTGGAAGCTAACCAAAACATGTGTTAACTCACTAGAGAAAGGTATGGCTCATGGATCTTGATTTAAACTGTCAAATGTAGATAGAAGAGATTCCAAGTTTACATAAAAAGCATGAAAAAAAAACTGCCTTCCAGCACAGGCAGAAAATGTGCACATGCTTTCATTCTCAGCTATTACACCCACTATAACATGAACATTCTTTGCAGAGTAGCTCAATACTTACTAACACAGGATTCCCGCGGGTCCTTAAAAAGTCTTAAAAGGCATTGAATTCTTCAAAATAAAACTAAGGCCTTAATTGATATTAAAATGTCTTACATCAGTCTTTCGTAGGTCTTAATTTTTAAAACATCATAAATAGGATTATTTTTATTACGATTTATTTTTGGAATCTAAATAAAACATTAAAATTGACCTTTTTTTTATTTAAAAAAATAACGGCTCGTCATTATTGGTTCCGTCCCGATAGCGGAACCAATAAAGCGTTGTTGTGGCCGGGACATTTGGGAGATGCGCCATGAACTTTTTGTCTGGAAAATATGAGCAAGTGTAAATGTAACTAAAATTGTCTCCAGCCAAGAGTTTTCTCCATGGCTAAAACCAGGGAACATACATGAGGCTCAGTGGATTTAGTGCAAGACGCGATTCAAGCTCAGAATGATGGGAATTAAAGGAATAGTACACCCAAAACATGATTAGCCTTCATTTTCTACTCACCCCCATGCTGAACAACACTCTGGAGTACTGTTTTGATATCTCAAATGCATCTGGAGATCTGGGAGGCTTCTTGCTGTCTGCTGACATTCAAATAATGGAGGTCTATGGTGCCCGAGACAGAAAGGTCCATAAAAGTCCACAGAAAACGTGTCAATATTCCTCCATACTGCTCGTCCAATGTATTCCAAGTGTCCTGAGTAGGTAGCGTCCAGAATTTACTCGAAACGAAGTCATTTAGAATGTTTTTAGAGCATAAACAGTAGTGTATAGGATTTCCTAAAAGCGCGTTCACGAGTCTACGGAAACCGCGGCAGACCAAACCAGATGAAAGTGCGCATTCAGCTCGTCAAAGAACTCATGCTCTTCCTCAACACTGAAGTCCTCAGACATTTTTCTTTCGTTGTTTCTTTCTTTGCACAGGTAAACAGCACATTTCTTCTTCTACGCTTGCATTATCGGAAGAGCAGATGCTGAATGCGCACTTTCATCTGGTTTGGTCTGCCGCGGTTTCCGTAGACTCGTGAACTCGCTTTTAGGAAATCCTATACACTACTGTTTATGCTCTAAAAACATTCTAAATGACTTCATTTCGAGTAAATTCTGGACGCTACCCACTCAGGACACTTGGAATACATTGGACGAGCAGTATGGAGGAATATTGACACGTTTTCTGTGGACTTTTATGGACCTTTCTGCCTCGGGCACCATAGTCCTCCATTATTTGAATGTCAGCAGACAGCAAGAAGCCTCCCAGATCTCCAGATGCATTTGAGATATCAAAAAAGTACTCCAGAGTGTTGTTCAGCATGGGGGTGAGTAGAAAATGAAGGCTAATCATGTTTTGGGTGTACTATTCCTTTAAGGCAGTGGAGTCGCACATGCGAAGCACGAAACACGCCTCCACTTATCACCAAATCAAACATATTAAGAAAACCATACAAAGAAAAATAGCTGCAAAAAAGACTTAGCACTGGTTATGTTGTGGCTTTGAAACTGATTTGTTTTGTTCCCTGCTAAAACAAAGTTTGTGAATTAAGTTAAATAATTGTTAAAATATATCTGTCATTTGTGTGTTTTTAGCTTTCTTCCTGTATGGGAAGCTTTTCAAAATTTGAAACATTAGTGCAGTAGTTTATGTTAAAATAAACCTTTGGGTTAAGTTGCCGCAAGCAGGTTTTTCTTGTGTTTCTTGTGAATTTGGTCTTAAATTTTTATTTCAAGTGGCATTAAAAAGTCTTAAAAAGTCTTGAATTTAACTTGCCTTATGCTGTAGGAACCTGTAACAAGTTTTATAGATTTTGTAACACAGGGACACCTCTTAAAGATCAGAGCCATTAACGTTTTATCCATAAAAAGATATTTTTCATAATGCCGCCTTGCTAATGTTTTCAAAGCTTCAAAGATTTATTGTCTTACTGGATTTCCTGTAGCTGTCCAGAGTGGACCCAGCCTCCTGCCCGTTGACAGCTGGAGATATATGTACCAGCACTCCTCGGGGTCCCAGTCCTGCACTGCAAAAAAAGGAAATCTAAATAAGTCATTTTTGCTCAAATTAAGTGCATTTTTTCTTGAATTGAGGAGGTAAGTGCGAAGTTTTGCCAATGGAACAAGACAATTTACATTTAAAATAAGAAAAAAAGAATCGCTTTGTCTTATTTCAAGCGTATATTATCTAATTATCTTATTTTAGGTGTAAAGATACTAATTCCATTGGCAGATCATCTTATTTACCTGCTCAAATTAAGGGTAAATACACTTAAATTAAGACATTTTTTACTTATTTCTAGATGTTTTTTGCAGTGTGATAAGCATGACAGAAAATGGAGGGAAGGATGGATTTGTCTAACTTGCACTAAAGTATTACTGTATGCATTGAAATTGACTGGAAATGTTTGGCGGTTTAAATATTTCAAAACTTATCAAATACATTCAACTATACTTCGAAATGTAGATCAATGTGGCTGTAACTGGGTGAGAGAAGGGGTGTGGCCTCAACATTGAGACACAGTAGACAACAACCATGAAGCATACTTGAAGCTCATTTAATATGTCAACCCCTTCTGTACCAACATATTTCAGCAAAGCAACCTATCCATCAAAAATGTTCAAACTCCTCACAGAAAACCCTTGAACAAAGGACATCCTTGCTCAGAGGCATTGGTATTGTTCCTCAGTGTTTGATTTGCACGAGCAGCATATTGAATTTGCTTTTTCTCTAATTATTTGTGAAACTAAGTGGAATGTGTCTTTTGTTTCAGACCATACCAGTGGCTCAAGGAACAACGTCTCTTCCTCAGATGGAGCTCCCTGACACAGGGCTGGCTTACCCCTTATGGGCACAGCCTCTCACCGCCATATCTGCCATGCCCAATCCAGGAGTCCAGTTTGCCCCAGGTTCTGCAGCTCTGCCTGGATCCTCTTTGGTCCACATGCCTTTACCCATGTCTTTGACCACCATGATCCCTCAGCCAGAGACCCAGGAGGTGGATCCTCACCCTCAGATTTTGGACATCCCAGAGCACTCACAGCATGATCTGGACCAAGAACCCCAAGATCACTCTCTGCATGAGGATCCTGAAGTGGAACCAGAATCCCCTAACTTGCTGGATAAGCTTCTGGAGGATCAGAGGGAGCATACTGAAGAGGGAGACAAAGATTCGTACTCCAGCTCTCTGTTCTTGCCTAATGTCTAAAGATACAACTGTTCAATCCTGTGAAACCAAAATTATGTCATTTTTTAAATTCCCATATTTGGTCAAGTGATAAATGAGTTTTTGCATCCTATTAATATTTGCCACAGTAAAAATAGCATATGTCAAAATAGTTTATTGTTAATTGCTGTAGTTGTGGCTGTTTTTAACAAGATCATGTCAAACATGGAAACATCCCACAATTGTCTAGATGTCTGTTTGCAAAATGTTTATCTAATGTATAAGTGTGATGTAAGAGAAGAATGATAAATTTTTTAAAATATATTTTTTAAATGAAAATCTGGCATAGTAATGTGAATTTATATTCAGCCCCCTTTACATTTATATCCAGTGGCCAATAGAGTGAGCTATGACGCCGCCCCACCCACCTCATGACCATCAGTAAGACATCAAAAAAAGCAAAAATTTAAATTTAATTATAAAACTGTCATGATTTTATTCAAAGATCTGACCCACATGCAGAAAACCAAACAGAGAGACAAGAGGAAGGTTTAACAAGTTTATTGAGAACTGGTAGAGATGGGTCCAGTGCTGGTCTGAACACTGGTGAACCGGGACTGAAAAGTGAAGGGGAAGTTCCTGTGGTTAGTTCAGGCTAAGTGGGAAATTTGAGATTAGATTTGCAAAAGGGAATAAAGGCAACAGGACTCACGTTTCCAGAAAAGGTGTCTTTCTCTGAATCCAGTCGGTGTGGGTTGTTCCAGTAATTGACTTGTCTGTTGGAGGGCGGACAGTTTTTACCCAGGTTGAGGTGTTTCCTTGAGGAACGGAGGAGCTGACTGCCGTTTAGATTTCCTATGGTACTTGAACTGTTTCTTGTGGAGATGAAACCCCTGCTCAGTGTGAAGCTCAAACAATCCTTTAGGGAAAAGTAAATCCAAACCTCCTGTTTGAATCCCCAGCTCAGTTTGAAGCTCAGGCGATCCTTCCAGGGGGAGAAGGTCCAAAACATCCAGTTTGCAGGATGACTTCCTGCTGAGAGGCAAAGACAAAAAACAACGAGGTTAAGACTCAGGTTGACAAGAACTCAGTTTGACTCAGCAAAAATCAGCTTGGCTAGAGTACCCAAAACTGGCAAACCCTCTGGTGTCGAGGTAGTGGCAGTCAGCAGCTTAAGAGTCCTCAGGTAATGAGGCAACCATCCGCAGGTGTGTGAGAAGGCCAACGAGAACCAGGCGCCATCTGGTGGTGGATGAAGATTACACAAAAACACAACCCACACAAACTGGATTCCTTACAAAAACGTAAATATTTTGAAAAATACTGATACATATTTTTTAGATTTGCAAGATAAATATTTAATCTTAAATACTGAATAAAGCTGTTTTCATTTGTCGTCGGATTGGTAAAGCGTTTCTGCCCTAGGGCACAAAAATCTTTGCACATTTACTTTCGTTTCAAGTTGTACATGCGCAGTAGCTCCTCTGCAATACAGAAGTATAGGACTATAGGTGGCAGAGACTGTCATCACAGTCGTAGTGGCCGTGTATAATTTTTATGGTAGTGTCACTGATTGACAGTTTAAAGTAGTCACGGAAGTGAAATCCCTTGAACCAAGTTTAAAGTGGTGTTGAAAGCATTTGGACCTGATCAGATGAACATCAAATTAATCAGCAGTCCAAAGACAGATGGAGACTGTACACTTAGTCTTTTTCCAGGACCTGGTTTAGCTACAAGGCTTGGCTAACTGCATGCAGCAAGGCTAATGCTTTAAGCCGGGTGTACACTGTGCGATTTTTTTCACTTATTGCACACAGCTACTGCTCACACTGTACGTCTAACCGCAGGGTTTAGTCGTATAGCGTGAGTTCACAGCTCACGATATATATTAGGCCCGACACTCTGATGCGGTCTACCTATTCACACTGCAAGACTAAAAACCACGTCGGACTCAGCCCTGCAGTGAGATGGCGCTACTCGGACTCGTCTATCCAGAAGCCAAACAAGTAGAAGGGGAATATTAAGCTCACTATAGTGAACTGTGCTGCCAAAATTTGTGCTATTTTGTGCTGAACGTCCTAAAAAGAAAAGGCGACGACGTATTTGGAAAAAAGGACATTGCTGAGCAAACGTGGCTTCAACTGTCTGTCAGCTTTACAGACAGAACTGCATTTCACTCATTGCACCCCCGCCATGCTTCTGTGTTTACATCTGAGAGGAAGAATAGAAAGACAAATCCTTGTTTGCGCACTGAGCGATTTGCCCACGACGGTCAGGAGAACATCAAACATGTTTGATGTTCTCCCGAACTCACGATTCCTGATCCGGAGGTGGTCGTGAGAGGCTGATCGCCCCTCGTTACCCTCTGTGCACTACACGACTTACGATGCACGATCAGGCTGAAAGACGGCCTGATCAAAAGATTCTCTCACAACTGGAAAATCGCCCTGAAAATCGTACAGTTTACGCCTGGCTTTATCCGGCTTTCCCTGCCTCCTTTTCCAAACGTCAGGATCTGACCCAGCATGTATAAAGACAGGTAGGACTGATTTAAAGCATGTTTTAGAAAATGCAAAGAAGAACGAACAATCTGGAATTCACATGGAAAATAATATAATATAGTGTAGTTTTTCTAGATAAAATCCAGAGCACTTATCTGCCCAGGAGATCTTTGAGCACGCCATTTCACTTTTCTTTGACCAGTTCACCGCAGTTCTTCCAGCAGTCCACACTTCCTCTGCTCTCTTTTTCTCATGGTCTTCTCCTTCTTTCCCATCGCCCGGCTTGCCACAGGTTTTCCTGCTGTGTCTAAAAGTAGCAGCAGCAGCAACCCAAACTGACAGCTCTTTGGATAATCTGGATCAGGTGCAGCCTGGAGCCGGACGCTCCGGAGGGCTTTACCATATTAACAGGAGTGAAGTTAGACACTGTGGTCAGACAACATGCTGTAATTTATAAATGTTTTACATCATCGGTCCTGATCATCCAGCAGGTTTGTCCAGATTCACTAATATGAGACCTCTGCTTTACAGTATTGAAAAAAAAATGCTTTGGACTTACTTCTGCACCACTGGAGTTTCAGAGTTGCATGGAAGAGTGTTTGTTTTCCTTGTGACATTAGCTGACCATGCCACAATGACAATTTGGTTCACACCACATCCTTTAAGAAGCACCTTAAACATGTAATAGCAGTAATACTAAGATCTTACTGCTTAACAAGCGACAAATTCTAAGCCTAACGTCTGATTTTTGGGCAGGGTGGTGTCAAACGATGAGCCTTACGTGGAACCAAGTTTTCCTGTGTTGTCACTTAGAGAAAAACACTCCAGCACAGTGAGGGAGAAGAGACAGATTTGGGTTTTTCAAGGTCTTACATTCAAAAACATCTCACATGTTGCAAAGCCTTTGTACTGTACGAACTTTTATTACCTAGATTCTCTAAAATCCTTTATTGACTGAAAGCAACAGAAATACTTAAGCGGAGGGCAGACCAAACACAACGGGGGACAGTTATTTTTATAGTTGACAAACTGTCAAATCCTAATTTCAATTACCCAGACCTAAACCATTTGTCCTACATTCTGATGCTTCTGAATTAGTGTTAGGAGCAGTGCCTTATTAATCCAGAAAAGTTAAGGGTTATTAGCCTGGGTGCCATTCCGAACTTAGTCCCGCCCAAAAGGTTTGAGGTCGGGAAGTTCGGTCTGGCTCTGCTCCATAGTAGCGCGAGTATGATCGCCCACCCTCTGGCGATCCAATCAAATTGTCAGGGCGGGCTTTATACGATGATGGACAGATGATCAACAGTAACGTAATCAACCACGTGACCAAAGCGCGCTTGGGCGACAACAACAATGGCTGCCGCCGGAGAGTTTAGGTGAGTAGATTCTGCTATTAGGTCTGTTCTAGAAGATATCGACAGCAAATTAATTTTAAAAGAGGAACAGAGAAACGCGATCAAGGCTCATCTTCTTATTCAAGGCGCGCAACTGCACGCTTTGATTTTTGTTGACAACAACTATGCCTGGCTTAACATACGTCACACACTCCGTTGCTCAGATTGGTTGTAGGTCTATCCAATTGAGTGCAGAGGCATTTTTTTCCTGGTCCTTTCAAAACACGCCCCATAATCACAGCTCTATGGAGCAGCATCAGACTCATATTCTGACTAGAATTGAGCAGAACTACGTCAGGCTAAAGGGTTATAGCCTATGGTGGAAGAAAATTTAACCCCATCAGAGAGAAAAAATATATGGATGTTAGGGGTCTCTGAGGTTTTGCAGTGTTTTTGGTGTGAGTGAGATTCCGTCACAGAGAGGATCTTTGCTGGTGGCTATGTGCATATTAGGAGGCGAAGGATCATCTATCTTCTCTGGGTGATTACCCCAACAGTATTCCAGGTAAAACCCAATCCAGGGATATCTTCCTTGTTGCAATTTGTCTTCTTGTGAATCTTTTTTAATGTGAACTCTGCTATTGTTCCAGAAAACCAGTGAACCTCAATTCGTCTCCGATCTTCATGGAAAAGGTTGTACATGTGTGCAGCAGTTCCAGGACTTGATCACCTGGCTGCCCGCTCTCCAGCACGGCATCTCTTTCAAGTACAAACACGCTCAGATCTCGGTCACATCACCCGTTTCGCACCAGTTTCAAAGATCAATAATTAAATGGCTGTTATTAGCGGTTATGAGTCCCAAAGAATGGGACTATGCTATGCAATACTATGCTTTAGCAAAGCTGATTATGATGATTGCGGTTGAGCAAAAGCCTTTTAAACAGCTTTCGATTAAAATCAGCTGTGTTGGAGCAGCAAAACCTCGAGGACCGACTTTGGGGATGCCTGTTCTAGTAGGTTTCTTATGGCAGATAATATTCAGCTAATTGTTGATAATAGTCACTTGGGCCACATCTTAAACCTTATGTTTCACTTTGTATTTACATACTTTATACTTTTTATCTACTTTATTCCACATGTTTCAGTCACACAAATTTAATGCGGTGTTTAAAAACAACTCAGTTGACAGAGTACAATTTTTTTTTTTTTAGGAGTTTTTTTTATATGACTGGCATGCCGAACTACTAAAATTATGTTCAGATTACACATAAATACATTAAATTTATTCCGTGAGTAAAACAGTTTGGGTTAGGATAATGATTCTTTTGGTGATAACAACCTCCTAAGCCTAGTGCTAGGCAGGAGGCACAATCTGAAGCCATTCTATGGGACTGATAACCACCAATAACGGCCATTTATTGGGGTGATAACACCTGAAGCGGCTGCTAACATTCTCCTGGACCTCTGGGATACAGTCTGCAAGGCCCGCTGAATCAAACCAATCCACCGAACAATCTGTCACCAGTTGTCATCATAAAACTACTTCCTGATCAGTCTGCTTTCTCTCTTCCTGCAGTTCTGTGCTTCCAGATTGTTGTTGCTTTTGTAAATAAAACGTTAAATTCACTGGTTCTCCATGTGATTCTGCCTATGGGTCAAAGCACCAAAAATAACCCATGCTGGTAAACTGGAGTTTTTACCACTATAATGGTCTATCTGTCAGCGCTTCAGAGATTTTAATGTTTAACACCAACAATAATCCACTCATGTTTTAAAAACAGTAAGGTTGAATGGTGAGATAAGCATTGGGTTACTAAGTAAGTGATCTCAACTGGACAAACAGGAAAAAAAAAAAAACCTGGAAGGGCTTTATGAAATACTGTAAAAACAAGCTCTAATATTAAATACTGTCTCATTTGCTTTCATTTAGGAGCAGAGGGCGTCAAGTAACTGTACTTAAGTAACCTTTTTAAGTATCTATACTTTACTCCATTACTTATTTTTCCTCCTACTTCTAACTTCTACTCATTACATTTTCACACAAGTATTTGTAATTTCTATTCCCTACATTTTTAAAACAAACGTTACTCGTTACTCTTGGCTTCAGTTTAATCCAGACCAACCTGCTGGCTAATCTGGATCCATGCTGATTTAAAACATTTATAAATTACCGCATGTTGTTCAACGACAGTGTCTAAACGTCACTTGTGCCGCTTCTCCTGTTACCCCGAAATCCCACATCCTCTGTCCCCGCTCCGCTCCAGACCTCCTGCGCAAAGCAAAGCCTACAGCCTCCGCTGTTCCTCCAGTATTGCTTGCTACTCATCCTCAGAGCTCGAGGAGAGCATGAGCGATATTCTCATTAGATTTGCAGGATCAAAACATGCAGAAATGGACGCTTAATTTAATATGACATATAAAAAAAAGTCCCATCAGCATCCAGCAGATGTGCAGTTTCTGATGGAGATGAGAAATCTGCTTCCTGGTCTGTTGAAGAACCAATAGTCTGCATCCAATCTTTTAAATAGACGGTGTTAGTTTTTAGAAATATATAAGAATTATGTTCTAATTTGTAGTTGATCTGTTGTTACTATATTTTAATTTGAAAAACCGGATCTTCTCACCGTTCTTTTCCTGTTTGGTGCGATTGCAATAGCGGATCTTGACCTGGATTCTCCACCATGAACAGAATCAAAAATAAAGCTGGATCCAGGCTCAAAATGAGCACCTTGATATGTGCTTGAGAATGGCTTAGTCTCCATTCAAACCCAGGTTTAAAGCCTTGCAGGGCAGCCTAAAGCCCACTGCCAACATTAAGACAGAAAAAAGAAAGAAAATAACAAAAGTTGAGTTCAGGTGTTTGAGAAAATATGGGAATCAGGACATAAAAAATATATATATATTTTTTTTTACTTAATTGAATGTATGAACACCTCAGTTTATTTCAGTGTTAAATTCTTTTTAAAGTAACAGATAATTTAAAATGTCTCCGGACCTTTACTGGTTGATGATTTTCTTTATTCGGACCCACTGATTTTATCCCTGGTTTAATGTTTCTAAATATTTATTTCCCGTCATGTTTGCGCCATCGAATCCAGATCATTGGCTTCATCAACATCTAGTGAAAACTAGTGTGATTGGATGAGTCATAAACACTCATTGGTTAGTTAAAGGAAATCATCAGAAGCCAGCAGGTGTTCTTCAAACTGCTAACGTGAATTGTCTATCCCATGCTACAATGTGGGATTCAGAAAAAGATGTAGAAATGTCTGAAAGGTGGGACACAAGCGAGAGCGTATCGGGAGACGGAGACCAACAAGACCTCCCTCATCCTTGGCCCTATCTCAGAAAAATTGAGCTTTTAATTCATATAGTGGGATCTGGCTGGAGATCAGGAGATCAGTGCAGCACAGCGGCCATTCCTGTAAAATGTAAAAAATACATAAATACCTTCTGCATACTAACTCAAAATTTAGAAATCATTGGCCAGAGATCAGTGACGTGCGGTGAGGTTCATAGCTGGTGAGGCACTGACGTCATCAGAATCAGATTTGCAAATAGATGCATAGATTGACAGCAGTTTACAGGTTATGTTTCACTTCTGCATCCTTACACATACAAACTGTAGCTCACAAAACACACATTTCCTTAAAAAACAAAACAAAATAAATGTTATTACTGTCTTACCTTTACTTATAAATGAATAGAAGTCCTCCTTATCTTCCTTCAGTTTTAAAAGTCTCTCTGTCTCAATGGAGATCACTGCCAGGGAAGAAAGCCTTCCTTGATCCGTCCTGTTCCTGCCTTATGTTTTCAGTCTCTTGAGCACCCCCTGCCATGAGGCAAGAGAACTGCCTGCCTCACCTCGAACTTGTTCTCTGCCGTTTATAATCGCTCATTACACGAAACACGTTACACAAACACAGTTGGTGACAAAAAGCTCTGTACATTATATACATAAGCCAAATTATTAGAAATAAGTTCACATATTACATTTGTTTAAACCATTTTATTGACGCCGTACAGCAACATGCTCTCTCCGCTTTGCAGCCAGCGCAGAGCCAGGGGTTGCGCAATCCAAGGTGAGGCAGAGCTCGCTGCTGCCTCACCGGCATCGCTTCCAAGCATTTGAATGGGAAAATAAGAAAATTCAGCGATTTTGAACAAATAAAAATCGAAATTGGTGAAGCTACATGAAAAATGAATATTTTTTAGTACAAACCACCGGATGAATATAACAATTTAAATTACTTTATGATTATATATTTTCTTTCTTTCCATGATGGCTGGTGAGGCACTGCCTCACCTGCCTCCCCTGACCGCACGTCACTGCCAGAGATTCAGATCGCATGTCAGACTTAGATTCTGATGACCTTGACTCAACTCTCCTCCATCCGCTTCTCCATCATCCACACCAGCTCATCTAGCTCCTTTCCCTGGACTAATACTGCTTTCACAAGGTCTGGCAGGAGACGGCCATGTTGAGTCTGGTTCTGCAAGAGAATTCTTACCAAGGAGAATATTTTTCTCTTCACTGTCACTCTATGCTTGCTTTTTATGGAGGTTCATACGAACCTCCGCCTTTTTCCAGCTGGTATCCATCTTCATCCCATCTCTTCTTCACCACCAATTTCAGGCCTGGCAGGGTTCATCCCTGTTCCCATTTAGCACTAGCCTCGTGAGACCATCCTGATCTCTCGAGCTTTCAAGGTTTCACTCGCAGATCAGTCTGGAGACTCTCCGTTAAAGAAAATTAGGAGCCGTTCACCAAACGAACGTCCAATCAGCGTTGGCTTTGAGGCGGGTTGAGGTGTGACGCAACGAGAAGCGCGACAGTTCAGTCTAAAGAACATGGCGGCTTCAGCCGATGAAACTAGCGTTAGCGTGGCTATCGAGCAAGTTTTATCGGAATTACAGAGTATTTCTTCACTGAAAGAAGAGCAAAACACTGCTCTGGAGGCTTTTCTCAGAGGAAAAGATGTTTTTTCTCTTCTCCCGACTGGTTTCGGCAAGGGTTTGATCTATCAATTGGCTCCTCTTCGTTGTCGCTCTGTTAGTACGTCATATGCTCCGTTGATCTGATTGATTTATTTGGCCCGTCTATCACCAACATAGGCCAATCAGCTAACCAGTATTTTCGCCCCTTCCCAAAATTACTTCTACGGAAGGTTTCCAGATGGATATGCGGAGCAAATCCAACAAATCCATCTGGCGGAGTCAGGTTAATTTAGCACCCCATGCTTGTAATCAAGCTACAACTCATTGTTAATGTACTCCGCTTACGCATGAGTCCCAAAGTCTTGAAATATTGTTTAAGTAAAACTAATTGCCTTGCTTCTTTTTGTACATTTTGTAATTTGAAATAAGATTTAAGTAACAAAATTAACTCAACATTCAACCTCAAGTCAAACATATTGGAGTACTTCAAATACTTTATTTGACACATGACTACAGAAAGGGACGGCTTTTGGTCTTAAATGACAATGGATTTTTTTAATGTACAGAATATGTTTTCAATTGCAAATTTGAAGTCATGAAATTGCTAATTTAAGGCCCCACATCTACTGCTTGCATCTAAAGCAGGAAAAGCCGAGCTCTGCTTTTGATTATGTCCGACTAGATTAGGTCTAGAGAGGCTAATAATTAGCAGATCACCCAGAATCAACTGCTTACTGTAAGAATGATAAAATGCTGCCGCTTTAAGAACACATTGTCAAAGAAAACACGATTAAGACAAAGGTTTTTTTTTTTTTTTATGATTGTTTACTATTTACAACCTTCAAAGACTATGAAACAACCAAATACAAGTACATTAGTTTTTATAACAGAAATAAATGCAAACATGTTTATGGTTAAAATGTTTCATTCAGATACAGAGTTTCCATTTTGATACAACAAAGATGTTTTGTTTTGATCGAAATCATTAAGATATATTTGAAAGGACAGCAGGACAACTTGAATCTGCTATGGATTTGGAAAGAATAAATAAGAATATTTTGATTTATCTGACCTACCAATTCACAAGTATATATAGTAAATCATTTTATCCAGAAACCTGCAAATTAAAGCGATTAGACTGAGATCTCTCCAGTTTTATGTATTTTTTGCTAAACTCATGTTCATTTAAAGATCCCAGCCTTCTGTCATCTGAGGTCATAGTTGCAGTAATTTGATGCTCATCTATGCTGCTTTTGAGTTTTCGTTGGTCCAGAAAACATGTGTGCAGTGTAGTAAAAATAGACTTGGGAAATCCAAAGTTTTAAGTTACATTACAGTTAAGTGAGAAAACTAGACTGTCTATTTATCCCTCGGTTCACTTAGTCTTGGCAGGGAAGTCTTTCTTTTTCTGGGGGTCGCCCCAGGGGAAACTGACAGGGTGTGATGGAGCGCAGCTCGTTTGTCCACCCCAACACCTGAAAACATCGCAGATCCTATCGCAGGAAGAAAAAAAATACCGTGTGTATGTCTGAGAAGTGTCTGTTGACACGTGCAGACATCCAGACTGTGGAAAAACAAAACAGCTATACCTGAGACATTTTCAGAGTGTAGAATGGAATAAAACAATGAAAAAAAAAAAAACATTGTGATAGATGTGGATTAGAATCAGCTTATAGTAAAACTAAGAACTCCTCTTGCACATTTTTAGAGCAGTGAGCTCCTCATAGGGTCCAATGTATTTTTTTATTTCTTTTAACAGTGTCCTGTCTGGCAATGTGGCAATAAGAATAATTGTGTGGTTGGCGGGGGCACCGCCCAATCTCAGACACTCTGTAGTGGGAGAAACACAGGTAAGTGACCACGATCATCTGATAGAAGATTATCTGCGTTGGCCACTTACCTGGTTTAACAGTCCAGACCAAGAATGTCCCCAGTGCTGCAGTCCCAGAGGTGATGCTGGAAGCCGATCCTGGTCAGGGATCCAGAACAGACAGAAACAGGATCCAGATCAGGCAGGAACAGAAACAGAAACAGGTGACAGGATCCAGACTTCCAGGCATCCACAGGCTCCCAGGAAGTTTCAGAGTCTGACTGGGACAAGAGGCATGACCAGATGGTCACGCACAGGAGCAGACAGGATCAGGTGCAGAAAGGCAGGCTCAGTGGAAAAGGGTAGCCGAGACAGGACGTGGAACCAGAACTTGAAGCAGGACTTTAAACTGGTCTCCTCCCTGGAGCCAGGCTTACTGGATAAAAACTGAACCTCCCCACATAATGGGCCAAAAACCCAGAGGACTCCGCGGGGGAGGAACAGTGGACGATCAGGAGACGAGACAAACACAAAACCCTCTTTCCACTGGCTGCTAGGATCCAGGACATGAACCATGAACTAAAACTGAACAGACAGACTAACAGAAAGACAAGAAATGATATGGCACTGAATGCTCAGGCTGAACTGAATATAAACCAGAGGAAAAAGGTGAGAGGAATAAATTATAATTGAGGCAGGGAAGGAAGAGGGCAGGTGAGAGGAATTACTAATTAGGGAGGAGCAGACAGGCCAGATCATGACAGCTTCCAATGTAAATCTTTCAGCGCGATGAGAGACTCGTCTTGAGGAAACTACGGTTGTAGCTCACTGTCTGCCTTGCTGTGGTTGCAGAGAGTTGTGTGTTTTGTAGAATAAATAATTCGCCGACAAGTTAACCTGAGTGAAGTTGCCCCCCCCCACCTGCTTCAAATTAGACAAAATTGGTGTCAAACGTTTGTGCTGCATTTGTGCAGCAAAAACAGATGTTAACTGCTTATGAGCCAAAGTTGCTCCTCTTCTCCGGTCATCATGTCAAGATAAAACATGGACGCTGGTTGTCAATGTCCAAAAACCATGATCATGGCACAACTCTATTCTATTCTATTCTATTCTATTCTATTCTATTCTATTCTATTCTATCTCTGCCTCTTTTTCTATGTCTGCTTCTGTATCCTTGAACCCATAAAAGTATGCTTGGTGTTGTCGAGTCAATGAGTCGATGCATTCAGCTGGTTTTCCTTAGATAGAAAACTTTGAACCCATCTGGCTATATGACCTGATTGAATTATCTCTGTAAAGTGCCTTGAGAATTGGCTCAATATAAATAATCTGAATTGAAATGAATAATCCCTAGCAAGAGCAATTAGCCACTAAAGGCAGAAATATGGCACAATGATACAGTGTTTGGCTCATTTAGATTAACGTGTCAAGTATTTGCATGCATGATATGTTTGCATTAAAGATTTTAGTCTGATAAGTTGTTTATTCTGACTATTTATTTCAATTTAAACATTGTGTAAACCCGTATCCTTGTTAGTAATCTTTTTGTGATTATGACAGTATTCAACCCCACATTTGACCTCACGTGCAAAAATATAGATAGGAAAAGTCAGTCAGCAAATTTTAGCATTCATCATAGAAGAAGAAAAAAAAAAAAAAAAAAACAATGTTCCCTCAGAAAATTGATATTGAATGTAAACTGTTCAAATATCAGATATTTGATAAATGAAAAATGATTGTTCAGGGCGGGGGCGTCACTATGAACTTGAATTGAGTCCCCATGAAAGATATTTATATTGACCCCCAATGTCATTTTTTATTGTAAAATTTTACCAAATGAAAATTCTCGTAATGTGAAAAAGTTAAATATTCATTATATTCTCTCAAATATAATAACAGCATATTCTAAAAAAAAAAAGAAACTATAGGTCCTAATAGGTTTCACTATAACCAATAGAGGACAGATTTTGTATTTTTTTTTTTTGCCTTAGATCTTATTTTTCATTCATCTATATGTTTAATACACAAAACGTGTATTATTGGTGCGGCTGCTTCAGGATATTCATGAATATTTTCAAAATTTGTAAATGTTTTTAATGGCTAAAATTCGATCGGAATATGAAAATCTAACTGAACTTTTATATTCTTGACACTAGTTTTAATGCAGGGTTCTGCAGTCAATGTTTTCCCAGATATTTATTTATTTTATACAGCAGTAGCCATTCAAAATGGCCCTTCCCTGTTAAATATATATATATAAGTTTCATTAAAATTTTTTGGGAAATTTTGGGGTTTCCACAGACTCTGTAATGATAAACATAATGTAGCTCACCTTCCTCCAAGGGTCAGGAAAGGGGTGGGGTGGGTTGAAGAGATGAGGATGCTTCTGGTGGATCATTTATTTACATAATGAATGAGGGACATAGACAGTTATTTAATGTTAATATCACTCTAAACATTTACTGGCACTCAGGTGATTTCAACCCTCTAAAGACTATGCTGTTTTACTATTGACTGGTCTGGTATAAATTCTTGGCCCTGTGAGATTTCTGACTTAGTTGTTTGGCCCCTGTGTTACTTACAGACAACCAATAGGCTAAAAAAAAAAGGCTAAATGCCAGTGGCCATCAAACTGTTTGATTCATCTCTCTAACGGTCATTTCATTTCATTACTTATTATTTATTTAATTCAATACTTCACTATGTGCAATAACACTCAATTCAATTCAGTTTATTTCTATAGAGCCAATTCACACATGTCATCTCAAGGCACTTTACAGTTCACCAGATCATCGAGGCAAACTGATTCAAAGTTTTCTATCTAAGGAAAACCAGTTGATTGCATTGACTCATTGACCTCTTCAGCAATCCCTCACACTAAACATGATTGTAGCGACAGTGGAGAGGAAAAACTCCCTTTGAACAGGAAGAAACCTCCAGCAGAACCAGGCTCAGTGTGAGCGGCCATCTGCTGAGGCCCACTGGGGTTCAAGGAGACAGAAGCAGACATAGAAAAAGAAGCATAGATACAAAAAGCAGCTGTAAAAGGTGGCTCCATCCAGGCAACACAGCCAGGCAGACGAGCTCCGAGCCAGCTCCCATGTCAGAGGATGAAGAGAGCACATCCAGTTAGTCACAGTCAGAGAAACAGGACTACACTGGAAAACAGGCCGATTTCCAACATTTATAAACAAAGGTGTTGATGGCAGCAGCACAGCTGATATTTCTTTCCAGGATGGAGTCACAGCCAAACAGGAACAGACCAGATGAAGCTACTATGTACAATAATAATATAATAAAATAATAACAGTTGTGCAGTAATTGTCATTTAAAAATTAGCAGCATTGTAAATACCGTTGATTGTATATACAGTGATCCTTATCTTCAATTCAATTCAATTCATTGTCACAAGAACAACGAAATTTTAAAAAGTGCCATCGATCGATCAGCGCATATGCTTAAAAAAACAAAAACAAAAATCACTGTCACCAACATTTATACATAATACAAGAAATAAATAATGATAACTGATACAAAACAACTAATAAGAATAGTACATTCTCACACACATCATCCATGATGATTAATGGTTATTTTTGGTTGCATTTAGTTTTGTTATTGCTGTCAGTAAAAACTGTCTCTAAGGCGGTTGGTTTTGGTTTGATTGCTCTGTATCGTCTGCCTGAAGGCAACAGTGTGAACAGAGAATGTCCGGGATGAGAAGTGTCCTTTGGGATGTGTTGGGCCTTTTTTAGTCAGCGGTCGCTGTGCAAGTCCTCCAGTGAGGGGAGAGGGCAGCCAATGATTTTTTGAGCTGTGCTCACAACCCTTTGGAGAGCTTTCCTTTGAGCCGCAGTGCTGCTGTTATACCATACGCAGATACAGGAAGTCAGTATGCTCTCTATGAAGCACTTGTAGAAGGACACCAGCAGTTTCTCCTTGATGTTGTTCTTCCTGAGAACCCTCAGGAAGTACAGTCTTTGCTGGGCCTTTTTTGTCAGCTCCAAGGTGTTGATGTTCCATGTGAGGCCCTGTTCAATGTGGACCCCCAGGAAACGGAAGTCAGCTACCCTCTCCACACATTTTCCCCCATTGGTTAGTGGTGTAATGTCCGTTTTTTCCCTCCTATAATCTATTATGAGTTCTTTTGTCTTTGAGTTGTTAAGGAGCAGATTGGTGTCCTTGCACCACACCAACAGCCGCTCCGCCTCACTCCTGTCGGCCAACTCCTCGCCTCCTGAGATGAGCCCCACCATTGTGGTGACATCAGCAAACTTGATGATGGCGTCGCTGTGGTGGGCAGAGGTGCAGTCATGTGTACACAACATAAAATACCTGCTAAAAAAATAAGAAAAAAATATAGTGTTTTAAGTGAATAATTGCCTATTTTGAGCAAAATAATCTGCCAGTGCAGCAAACAAATGAGACTTGGTAAGATTTCTTAAAACAAGAACATATTATCCAAGTAGTAAGCATCCAAAAAAAACTTAAATCAAGTAGAAAAATCTATTTTTCTTTAACTTGTTAAGATTTTTTTGTCTTATTTTAAGCAATGTATTCTCTATATTAGTCATTATTACTTAGAGTTAAATAACCTCTAACCAATTATTGCTCAAAACAAGCATACAACAGACTTAAAAACAAGGCAAATGTACTTGATACCAGTTCATTTAAAGGCTAAAAACTAGCCTGTTTTTCTTAGCTAGAATTAATTTCATTATTTAGGTGTAGTGAATGTATGGGAAAAATACACCTGACAAAAACTTCAAAATGTTTTTTTATTAATATTTTAGCAGAAATGTCACAGAATTAAGCGAAACCCCCCTCCAAAAAAAGCTCACAAAGCTGAGGGCTGCACAGGGCAAACAATGAAGAGATGGTGATGTAGCATTATCCCTACGCTCTACCTCTTCTAATCATTCTAGCTAATCTGAATCGTTCAATTCCATTTCAAGAGCAAGATCATCTGTGGTAGCAGCACTCAGGGGCGGATTAAGAAATTTTGGCCCCCTGGGCCTGACATGGTCTTGGCCCCTCAACCCCCCGCGCGTGCGGGCGCACACACACGCACGCACTATGCAAGAAAAACTGTATACTGTGAACAGACATGCACACTGTCCTGTACAGAAGAGTGCACATACTGCACACACACTATTAGGTATACCACACAGACACTGACAAGCACAGGTTTCACACAGACACAGGGGGAGGGGATAAATGTCCTAAAAATAAACATTTTGGAAAATGATTATGCCCACTTCAGTGATGGTGCATTGGGTCATTTGAGAGATATTAGGTATTGGAAGTTGGTAGCTATCATGAAATAAACCCCCCACCCCACCCAAAAAACTAAATCGGACATGATTTTTGCCCCCTTTTCCTCCCTTCTATCATTAAAAATAAAATAATATCTTAGGAAAACACTTTGGCATAACGACAGCTGTGCAGCAAATTGAGGCTCAAAGTCTGTATCTATTTGTGGTTAAGCTTGAGGAGAAGGAGAAAGGTAAAATGATAACATGCATCGGAGAGCACCACAAAGAAAGGTGTAGGCCAGTTCATGGTACAAGGGCTGCATGCAGGTCAAGATAGCCCATTTCCAAGAATGCTATAGTGGCTGGACAGGCACTGGACATGTCCTGAACTCAGTGTCAGACGTGGCTGCCGAATACTTGGATGAAGTGAAGCAGCTGACAGATCTCATGCTGCCCCATCTGAAGACTGTCCTGGCCAGGCAGAGGATGGATGAGGAGACCTTCCCAATGGACCCTGTCAGTGAACAGGCTAGTAACATTGATGGCACCCCTGTGCACAACATTGGGATGGAGAGACAATGTGGCAAGGTGGACTACAAACTGAAGAAGTTGGGCACACTGAACGCAGTCAATAGGTCAATAATTTTACAGAAGTGCCAGGAGCTTCAGAGGTTTCAAGGCAGCAGCACAAGCAAAAAGGGAGGTTGAACTCAACTGGAGTAAATTCATGAAGGCAAAATTAGAGAGTAGGGCAGATGAGAAACAAGAGATGGCTCAAATAAAGGAGAGTAAGAGACTAGACATGCTGGACACACTGAAATCTTTTGATGGCCCCTTCACGATAGTGGGGAAGTTGAAAAGTTCCTTGTGGATGAAAGTCTGCACAAGAATGCAAAGCTGCAGAGAATGAAGCTTGAGGTTAAGTTTGCCAGAGAAAGCACCAAGCTTCTGCCTAGAGTCAATCCTATCTTCACAATCCAGGTGACACTTCCCAGAAATGGCGAAAGTGCAATTCTCCAAGTCATAATGGATACTTAGAATTTTATGGTGGTGGTAAGTATTCATGAAAACAGGTAGCCTAACATTAGTGAATGGGTGAATTCTGGAAATAACCTAAAAATCTTACACAGTGCACCTTTAAGCAAGGGGTTTCTTTCGTGCTTTCAATTTTGCAAAATCATCCACCACATCATTGAAGTCCAACTCTCTTGTCAGCTCACTCTCAATTGCCATTAGAGATAACGCATTTAATCTTTTCTGAGTCATTCTTGTGCGCAGCTCATTCTTTACTCTTGACAAAAGAGAGAATGAGCGTTCTCCCTCACAGTTACTGACCGGTAGAGTGAGAAAAATCTGTAGCGCAATGTATGTATTAGGAAACGTAGGCTGTAGTCCAAAATGTATTTTTGTTTTGAGCAGTCCTGAAGGGGTCCTCTCCTCATCAGTGTTGTTGAGCTGTATAAAAGATTTGAACTGTATAAGCTCCTGTCCAAGACTTTTATTGAGGTCAGATGGGTATGATTCAGTGAGAATCTTGGCCTTGTGAAGGACTGAAGCATTGGACTCTGTATCCAAAGAGAAAAGGACACTGAACAAATTGTTCAGATGTTTGTAGGCCTCTAGACGGTGATTAAGGCTTGAACTCAGTTGATCAATAGAGGCAATAAATGTCTCTATTTGAAACAGTTGCCTTACCTCAAGCACAACATCTGGGGATGCTGATTCATCAGCAAACTTTTTACGTTTCCTCGTCCGTTCAGCCCTGTAAGATGGGGTGCCACCCAACATGTTTAAGGCTTTCTGCTCAAAATGATCAAATAGATCTCTTTGGGAGAGAACAAAGGTGCGCAGAGATTCCAGCAATCTAACTGCTGTACCAAGGTCCATGTCTGCTTTTTGAAGTTGCAGACTTGTGGCCTGAAATCTGGACAGAACAGTGTCCCAAAAGCCTGCCATGAAGGCCATCTCAAGTGAATCCAGCTTCCGCACTAGACTGTCAGCTTCAGTTCGTGTGTCTCATTTCTCTGTGTCATCAGTGGAAATAACCTGTAGTGCTGCTTTTATTTTAATGTATTTCTGCCACAGTGCTTTGGTAGATTCTGCACGGCAACTCCAACGCGTGTTGGATAAAGCTTTAAGTGTGAGATCTATGTTGGAATTGCCAAATACCCTGTCCCATCGGTGTGTGGATGCAGTTGTGAAGTTGTAAATAGACTGAATCAAGTCAAAATACTTAGAGACTTCATTTCCACATCTGTCAATGCTGTTGACTCCCACCAAATTCAAAGAGTGAGCTGCACATGGAATATAGTGTATTAATGGGTTGCTTTTCTTTAAGTGAGCCTGCAACCCATTATACCTCCCTGACATGTTGCTGGCATTATCATAAGCCTGCCCCCTGCAATTTGACAGCTCTAACCCTAGATTTTCCAACACAGACATGACACAGTTAGTCAAACTTTCACCTGTATGGCTAGTAATGGGCTCAAAACCCACAAAGCGTTCAACAACACTGCCCTCTTTGCTAACAAAACGGAATATGAATGTCAATTGGTCCACATGAGATAAATCTGGGGTTGAATCCACAATGATAGAGTAGTATTTGCATGCTTGCAGTTCATCTGCTATAGCCTGTTTGGTTTTTGCACCCATCAATTCAATGAATTCCTCACAAATGGTGGAGGACAGATATGAGGTATTACCTCGACCCATCTGCCCAAACTTTCTGATGTGATCCTTTAGAAAGGGATCAAATTCAGCCAGGACCTCCAGAATACCAAGGTAGTTCCCATTGAGAGGAGACCCTAACGATTCATTTTTACCCCTAAATGCAAGGCCCCTTTCTGCAAGGAATTTAATGACTGCAACAACTCTTTGTAACACCTGCCTCCAATAGCTGCTCTCTGCCTGAAACTGTTTGAACAGGTCTGCATCAACTGTGGCACCTTTGGCGCGGTTCAAGACTGCTTGCATGCAGGTTATGTGCTCAGCACTTCGCTCATGTTCACCAAATCTTTCTGAGTGTTTCCAATCACAATAGCCTGTCACAAAAGAATGCGTTTTTGGGGAAAACAGTTTGCATGCAAAGCAGTAAACATTACCAGTAGAGGGAGAGTACATCAGCCACTCTCTTTGTACTCGTTGTCCATTGGGCAAGTTTGAAGTAAAATGTTCATTGTTTAGGCATCGGGTTTTGCCTCCTAGCCCACTGTTCCTCACAGAAGCTGGATAATGGCTGTGACGGTTGTGAAATGATTTTGCACCTCTTTGAATAAGAACTTCCTTCATTGACTCAGTGAGGGTCTCAGCCCATTTAGCGGGATCACTAGGTAGAGTTGTCACTGTAGATGGTGTTGAAGAAAGATTCAGCTCATTTTCTATGCTGTCCAGAGGTGCAGTGACCTCACATTCATCCGAGCAACTGGCTACTGCTGAATTGGTTGAATCATAAGCATCAGAAGCATTTGGTTCAGTGTCTACACTTGTAGTGGTCTCAGGATCTTGGGAGCTACATGCTAGCTCAGGTGCATTGCTAACCTTAGCTGAATTTGCAGTAGCATTTATAGAATTGCTTTCAGCAGATGTCTTTGTACTGAAGAAGCTGGAGATATTTGGAACACTCTCAAGTAAAACTGATTCCTTTTTTTTCTTTTCTTGCTGAATTTTTTTTCTAGCTCCTCCACTTAAACGTTTATGATCCATATTTCCCTTCTTTCTTTGCACATTGGCTCTTTGCCTATCACAACAGATAAACCAACTATGTGTGTGTGTGTGTGTGTGTGTGTGTGTGTGTGAGTTTGTTTGTGTGTTTATGATCGGTGCTGCTTCCTTCAAGTGTGTGAGGTGATTTAGAAAACTAGCAACCCAGCATCAACACTCCAAAGCAGAGAATAACAGCTTACTAGCATAGACAATTGAGAGCAGAGAATCAACTGATTCGTCTGATAGACAGCAGGAGAGCAGAGTGGTCAGTGATGATCGAATCAAGAAAATGTCTAAATGGCAAGGGAACAGACTGGCCCCTTGGGGCCTCTGACCGTCTATGGATCATGGCCGCGGGGCCATGTTGGCCTGACCCCTTGGGGCCTCTTACACTCTATGGATCATGGCCGCGGGGCCAAGTTGGCCTGACCCCTTAGGACCTCAGGCCCTCTGTGGGTCGTGGCCGCGGGGCCAAGTTGACCTGGCCCCTTGGGGCCTCTGGCCTTCTGTGGCTTGCGGCCGCAGGGCCAAGTTGGCCTGGCCCTTTGGGGCCTCTGGCCTTCTGTGGGTCGTGGCCACGGGGCCAAGTTGACCTGGCCCCCTGGGGCCTCTGACCCTCTATGGATCATGGCTGCGGGGCCATGTTGGCCTGACCCCTTGGGGCCTCTTACCCTCTATGGATCATGGCCGCGGGGCCAAGTTGGCCTGACCCCTTAGGACCTCAGGCCCTCTGTGGGTCGTGGCCGCGGGGCCGAGTTGACCTGGCCTCTTGGGGCCTCTTACCCTCTATGGATCATGGCCCCTTGGGGCCTCAGGCCCTCTGTGGGTCGTGGCCGCGGGGCCGAGTTGACCTGGCCTCTTGGGGCCTCTTACCCTCTATGGATCATGACCCCTTAGGACCTCAGGCCCTCTGTGGGTCGTGGCCGCGGGGCCGAGTTGACCTGGCCCCTTGGGGCCTCTTACCCTCTATGGATCTTGGCCGCGGGGCCAAGTTGGCCTGGCCCCTTGGGGCCTAAGATTTTTATTTTTGCAAAAGTAGTTTTGCTTGGGTCGCGGCCGCGGGGCCAAGTTGGCCTGGCCCCTTGGGGCCTCTGGCCCCCTGGGCCTGGGCCCGGTAGGCCCGGTCATTAATCCACCTATGGCAGCACTAGACATCTTCCAGGCATGTGAGGAAAACTAGCAGCAGTTCAGCGGACAGGATGAATAAATGGTAGCCGGCGCACACGGATGACATCATACACGCGCCGCTTTGTTTCTAAAATATAAAAATATAACCGCGGATGTCTGGGGGACAGTGATTGGCCTCCATGTTCTGAATGCTGGCGTACCATAAAGAATAAATGATGAACAGTTTAGTTTGTGCCTTCAAGTTCATAGGAAGACGTTACTTGGATATAACCTAACAGAATATCTTCAGAACGGCTCCAAATGACACAAAACTCATATGGGTGAGTAGAACATGATGTAATAATGTAAAATTAAGGGCCAAATGTATAAAAAACCGGCGTTCCCCTTTAAGGCAGAGCTGCTATTATAATAATGATGATGTACAGTAGTTATGATGTATTGTAAACAGTGAATGGTCCACAGTTGAGGTTCAGAATCTCAAAGCTAAATAATCTCAATGACCCCATCAATTTGAATGCAATCAGATTTAATTAGCTGGAATATCTTAATGAGATGGGGTCAGTTCTTAAAACAGGTTAATATGCATTGTCTTATTGTCTTGAAACAAGTAAAAATGTACTCACAGTCTAAATGTTAACGCGATTCAGTCCGCAATGTGTGCTATTTTAAGAAAAAAGCTGCTCAGAATTAGTTGTATTATCTAGTTAGGATGAAAAAAATGAATTTTCTTAAATCAAGTCAAATAATCTTAACAATATTCAGTCTTACTAAGAAAATACATTGAAAAACAAGTGTAACAAGACCAAAATGCTGAATTCAAGTTTATTACACTTGTATAGATTTTCCTTTTTTGCAGTGTGTATAGACAATAGAGCAGGGGACTCAGCACACAGCCCTGTGGAGAGCCAGTGCTAAGGCTGAGGGCAGTGGATAAATGTTCCCCCACCCTAACAGGAAGCTCATAATCCACTTGCAGGTAGAGTGAGGAAGACCCAGGTGCTCCAGGTTGTCAACCAGTTTGTGAGGGAGGATGGTATTAAAAGCAGAGCTATAGTCCACTCAGAACATCCACACATAGCTCCCCTTCTACTCCAGATGTGACAGAGCAGCATGGAGGGCTGTGATCACAGCATCCTCGGTGGATCTGTTTGCTCTGTAGGCAAACTGGTGGGGGTCAAAGCCAGGAGCGAGAAGTGCTGTGATGTGACCCCGTACCGTATCTTATTCTATTTTTTATTCATATCATATTATATTCTTATAACTTATTTGTACTTACAATCTCAATTTTCTCTCTTCAGTAAATGGTAAATGTCAAGAAAAATATTTACTGCAAGGAATTAATAAAGTATTTCAGATTCTGAAATAATATTTTTTTAATTTATCTTGGAAAATATAAATGAAATAAAACAAATTAATTAAAAAAACTTACAGTGTAAGAAAGCACCCAGCTGGTTGGCATCATTAATGATGGGATGTCACTCCAAACTCCAGGAGGATTAACTAAGTATTGAAGCCTGCAAAGACTTATCTTATTCTACTCAACAGGTTAATGATCTGTCACTAATTTCAAATATTCAGGTAGCAAACCTTTCTTAAAAAGCTGAGTCATGGATCTGGCAAAAATTTTTATCCAAATAAGTAATTTTTGCTTAAAATAAGTGAGTTTTATCTTGAAATGAGGAAGTTAGTGAGACTTTCGCCAATGGAACAAAACAATTTACATTTAAAATAAGAAAAAACAATTGGATTGTCTTATTTCAGAGGCATATTACTGCATCTAATTATCTTATTTTAAGAGTAAAAATACTAATTTCAATGGCAAGCAAGTTCTCCCACTTGGAAATCATATAAATACACTAAATTTAAGACATTTTTACTTTTTTTTTGCAGTGTGTTGGACACCTTTCTGCATCTCTCCTGTTTCTCCTCTCTCTCTGTTCTTTTTTGAATTTAGATTGTCTTGGGGGTGCTGCTTTCTGCAGTCTGTATCCAACAACAACCCCCCCACACACACACATGCACACACACCCCAACCCATATGGCGCCGCTGGTTCTGTGAAGCGGGAACTCTGGGAGTCTGCTGAGACTGTTGCCCCCGCAACCTGGCTCCGAATAAGAGATGAAGTAGGGGTACGTGCCTTTCCAAACGAACACATTGGTCTTGAGTTTTGCATAACGATTACACTAATAGTTCTGTGGAAGAAAGGTCATTCTGACATTTATGTGGCTGTTGCAGCAGATTTTGCCTCTCAGGTTTCAGCATCTGTCAAGCATCACCACCTTATGTGTGCATTGGTCAATCCTGCAGTTCATAAAACAACTTTTTGACAATCCCCTGGACCTTCTTCAGCACAGTCTGGCTCAGTATCCACAAAAATCCTCCATCTAATCCATACAACATTCAAAGCTCCGCTCACCTTTTTAATCAGCTTGTTTTTGAATAAAGTTCTCCATCTAGGATGTGTTGATGTGTTTCCTTTAACTGTGCAATTTTCACTCTTATGTCTAACCTGAATCACAGTATGCTGATCAGAGATCTGTATCCCTTTGGGTGGTATGCGGAAGTAAAGATGCACTACTATTATTATTATAGAAAAAATCTCCACGCTTGTCATTTTGTGCAGTCTTCGTCGCCCCTCCCCCGTTTTTCACTCCAGTGATTTATCTCAGCCAATATCAGTAATGAAAACCCATCCTTTGCAGAAAATGCCCTGTCAGCAGCCGGGTGTTCACTGAAACCAGAGCAATCAAGTTGAAGCCTGTTCCCTTGGTTTATTTTCCGGAAAAAGACAAAAAATTCATGTGAAGTTTATCCTCAAACAGCAAAAGACAGCTGAGATCAAGATAACAAGCCGTACTGCTTTAGTCCGAGGAACACAGATGTTTTTGTTTTGTCCACTTGTGTCATCTCTTGTAACTGTTCCTACATTGCGGATATCTCTACAGTTATCACACTGGAGGAGTATCAGTGACAGCTGCAGTGAAAGGAAGGAGGGATTATATTATTTCTGGATAGTGGAAGACAAATCAGATACAATTTGTTGCTTAAGTTTTCTCATTCTGTTGCAAGATCGTTGCAAACTCACATGACTGTAATGCAGAAGGATAATTATTTTAGACATTGAAAAATGTTATAAACATATAAATTAACTAAGTAGAGACAAATGCCTTCAAAAGCCGCCTTATTTTTAGAGAAAGCTTTTGTTAAACTTTTCTGTTTGTAGTCTCTGAGGTTGGCAAACTTTAGCAAACATTATTAAGGCCAAGGAACCCAGCAAACAGGTCAGGGAGAAAGTTCTGGAGAAACTTAAATTCTAAAACAGTATCCCAAGCTTTGATTGTCTCACATAGAATGACTGTATTTATAATCTGGGAATGGAAAGATTCTGGTTTAACAGTACGCCTATGATACATGGCCATCCACTTAGACTGACAGGCTGAGCAAAAGGAGCAGTGATCAGAAAAAAAGAGTCTGAAATGGGTGCAGAAAGCTACAAGTTCAGTGCTTTTCAATGTTATTTGATATTTAATAGTTAATATTTGACTGTCATGGGCTGCTCAGTGGAGAAGTGGGTAGCAATCTAAAAAAAGGTACCGGCGTTACCTTTTTTTAGTAACGAGTTAATCTAACTAATTACTTTGACTGTAACTATAGCGCAGGTACCATTGCAGACACCCCGTTACTGCGCGTTACTCAGGTCGCACAATGAACCTTTTTTCATGATAGGACTCGTGCGCGCCTTGTCATGAGAGAGGGGAGGATGAGATTGGCTGATGTATAGTGAGATTCCGTCTGTCAGTTGGGTAGGTGGGTGTTTCTGCTGGTGGGTGTTAACGTACAGCACACACAGAGAGATGGAGAGTGAGGAGGACTCCAGCAGCAAAACAGCGTTTTCCACATGGAAATACCGGTGTTACGTCGAGCTGCGTTTACCCATCAGATACGGTTTCCCCTGCATCTCCGCACTGCGCAGGCGGCACGATTCACCGCGCAAGCGACAGGAAACGCGCATGCTCGCTGAAGGCGCGCAACAGCCGCCCTGTGCTTGCGCCACAGGAGAACTATGGAGAGCGTGAAGGATCAAATGATAGCCATATGGAGAAAGGGAGAAATCTGGATGGATGGATGGATGGATGGATGGATGGATGGATGGATGGATGGATGGATGGATGGATGGATGGATGGATGGATGGATAGATAGATAGCAGCCTGATGATATTTACACCGCATCAGATACCGTCCCCCCCATGTTAAGAAGAGGGGAACGCTATCTGACGGGGTTTATAGGCCGTCAGATAGCGTCCCCCCCCCGATGTCATTTATGTTGTGTTGCAATAAATGCTAAACTCTCTGCAGGTCCTTGTCTTTGTCGTCCGCTCTATTCAGCTGGCTTTGAAACACACGGCGAGAAGGTGGGGGCCGGGTGGTGAGGGCTACGGGGCGAGAAACGCAAAAGTAACGCAATAGTTACTTTTACTAGTAACTAGTTACTTTTATTGTGGAGTAACTCAGTTAGTAACTCAGTTACTTTTTGGGGGAGGTAACTAGTAACTATAACTAATTACTTTTTCAAAGTGGAGTTTGCATGTTCTCCCTGAGCATGCGTGGGTTCTCTCCGGGTACTCCGTCTTCCTCCCACAGTCCAAAAACATGACTGTTAGGTTAATTGGCTTCTATAAATTCTAAAATTCTAAATGCAAAAAATTCTAAATCTCATGCAAAATTTGGGAATTAACAGATATAATTCAACTTAGGGTCGAACATAGTTTCGTTACAAAAAAAACTCTTAAATAAGCCAGAAACTCTCAATTAAATCTAAAATAATAAAATAAACTGTGTTCATGTAGATCATGAAATTAAATTATAATGGTTAAAAACCATTATCAATAAAACGATGTGATGGTATCACAGTTGGGCGTAGATTTTGTTCAAGACTCTTAAGATTCATGCATTTAATGTGTAACTTGTGATTTCTCACTCTTAAGCAAATTCATGAACATGCTGTGATGTGTGGAGAGAAATTAAAATAAAGATATATCAGATACCAGAACTATAGCCACTAAAATCAATTCTTAAATTCAAATTTCAAGACTTTTGATACTGCAGTCATTTTAAGTAATGCATATTAGGAAGAAAGTGCAGACGTTTGACGGGAACGACTTTTTCTTGTGTTCAGAGAAGGTTTCAATTACCTGGTTCCAACCTCACAGCATCTATGCTGGGTCCCTGAGCAAGACCCTTAACCCAACACTGCTCCCTGAGGGGCAACAGAGAATAATTGTAGCAAACATTGTGCAATGTTTTCAATCGATGCACGCAGGTACAGCTCACATTGACCGACGAAACCGCAGGGTTTAAAAAATTCACAGCTCACGATGTATGTTTCACACTGTGCGACCCGACGCCCTGATGCGATCTACCTGCTCACACTGTACGTCTAAAAACCAGGTGGGACTCAGCTCCACAGTGAGACCACTCGGATTCGTCTATCCAGAAGCCAAATGAGAGTGAAAAGCGCCGCCTTTTCTATTTGTGAAATTTTCTGCTGACAGCACTAAAATGAAAAGGCAACGACGTATTTGGACAAAGACATGGCTGAGCAAACATGGCTACTACAGTCTGTCAATTTGACAGACAAAACGCCATTTCACTCGCAACCCGCCATGCTTCTGGGTATTCGTCTGAGAGGAAGCAGAATCCTTGTTTGCACACTAATCGATTTGCCCACGGCCACCTTACGACGGCCAACTGAATTTCAAACGTTTGATTTTTTATCCGACCTTACGATTTCTGATCAGGAGGATGTCGTGAGAAACTAATCCCCCCTCGCTACCCCCCTGTAGACTACATGACGCACCGTCTAGATTGGTAATCCAAACCAGACCCGTTGATGTTCCTCCACAGTCCAACCCGTTGCCACATCTGGCTAGGTGGAACCCTCTCCTTCCTTTGATCTGCTTTTGTTCTTTATGCCTATGCTTAATGTCTTATTAACATCATATTTACAAAAAGGGATGAAATTTTTATTTTAGGCAGGAACTCGCTCTTTTTTCTTAAACTGCTTAATATTACAAATAAATCAATAATCAAACACCTACCCGCCCACAATGCACAAATACAAGCCCCCACCTGTCAATTTTCGTCTATGCATTTTATCACACAAAGCAGCATTGAATGTTATTTGTGCTTTTTATATTTTCAGAAAATCTGACCGAAAGAGTAAACTGCTAGGATGTTTAGTTTAAAATGTTTTAGGAATGCACAATATTTACTTTTTAGCAGATATTCGATATGCCGGTATTCCAAACACTGAAGTTCCGATTTCCGATATAAGCCGTACCCATATAAACTAATATCAAAACATGTAAGTCACAAAATTTGAGCATAACCACCTTCATAGCCCATACACACAGCAGTCTGATGGCGGTGGGGAAGAAGCTGCTGCAGAACCTGCTGGTCCTGCATTGAATGCTGTGAAGCCTCTTCCCAGAGGGCAGCAAGGAGAACAGTCCATGGTGGGGGGGTGAGGGGTCATTGATGATGTCACGGGCTCGGGACACGCAGCGCTGGGATGAAATGTCTTCAATGGAGGGAAGAGGAGCCCCCATGATCCTCTCTGCTGTTCTCACCTTCTTCCAGTCTGAGGCGCTGCAGCCTCCACACCACACAGTGAGACAGCTGCTCAGAACGCTCTCTATGGTGCTTCTGTAGAAGGTGGTGAGGATGGGTGGGGGCAGGTGCTGCTGCACGTTTATTACTTTTATGTTAATCCGTACTCACACACTGTTCAGTTGCACTGCAAAAACGATCTAGAAATAAGTAAAAAATTCTTAAATTAAGTGTATTCAACCTTAATTTCAGTAGGTAAATGAGATAGTTTGCCAATCGAATGAGTAATTTTACTCTTAAAATAAATAAAATGCAATTGTGTTTTCTTATTTTAAGTGTAAATTGTCTTGTTCCATTGGCAAAATGTCTCTTTTACCTCCTCAATTCAAGAACAAATGCACTTATTTTAAGAAAAAATGACTTATCTAGAATTTGTTTTTTTTGCATTGTGCAGCTTTTCCTCGACTGCTTACGCCCACATCGCATCGACAAAGTGGCAGAAACCATGGAATGAATCTCCACTACCTTTGGTCATAAATTCATTTTTTCCATTCCGGGTTAAACGACGTCCTGGTTTTGACAGGACGCTAACTTTAATACTCAGCATCAGTAATTCTGATCCTTGTTTACTTTTGTAACCGATGACAAGCAGATCTTTATCTGACACGCCGCCACTCTTAGCCAATCATCTGTTAGATCAGATAGTGATGCATTTTTGATAATTGGATTTTGTGCTGCAGCCCAGCAAAAAAATTTTATAAATAAAAATCTGCTCTACAAGCCTAGTGCCTCATAAAGGAGGACAAAGACACGTCCGGCTGGATGCGGCGCTGGACGCCGGACAGTGCAATGAAAATCCAGACTGTACGCCCTAAAGCCAGACATCTGGCCACCCTATGCAGGTTTGATGTCCAGTCTGTATCACATTAAGTGGCATATTTTGTGAAATTATCGAAAATATGTGTTCAAACCAGATGAAAATCTATTTTCTTCATAAATAAAAAAAATTATTGTACCTCTCCAGTACAGCTGTATTGCATAGAATTGGATGTAAACAAAAATGATCTAAAAATATGAAAGGAAAAACACTTGGAAATGGAACATAAATGTGTAAAGTCACACAGAATTACAATTGAAGAGGATGAGAACACAATTTAAACTTCGGGAAAACACTGTCTCAAACATACGGAAGGGGATTAGGGTCAGTGGAAAAAAAAAGTTAACTGATTTTTAAATTTTATTTCAGTTTAGTATCTCAGAATTCTGACTTTCTGACTTTAATCTCAGAATTCTGACTGAATTCTGACAATAAAAAAAGTCAGAATTCTGAGATTAAAGTCAGAATTCTGAGAAAAAAGTCAGAATTCTGACTTTTTTCCCATACTTAACTGAAATAAAATAAAAACAAAATCAGTTAAGTTTTTTTTTTTTCCAGTGGCCCTCATCCTCTTCCGTACAACCAACATTGTCTCAAGCAACATTTTGGAACGTGCTCTTCCTGAGTGTAAGCTGACATCTATTCAAACAAGAGTTAAATGTATTTTCTTCACAAATAGAAAAAACTGTACCTCTCCAGTATAGCTGTACTGCACATAAATGAATCTAAACCAAAATGATTACAAAAATGAGAGAATGACTGGGCTGTCCATCATTAGATGTGCAAAGTTAATGATGACACACCCCATAAGACTTGTCACATGGGGAAGCACTTAATCATGTTTCCTAGTACTATAAATACAAGAAGTTGATATAATATATTACATTTTGCTAGACTTTTAATTTGTTTTTTAAGTGCTACTCTAATTGCAGCTGTTTATATTATTTTCCAGATACATTTTAAATGTAGACATTTCTGCTCTGTTGTTTATCGAAGATCATGCAGAGTAATTTGAAGAAGGACATAATCACTTTGTCAATCAGCATGGTTAAAATGTAACTAGCAATAGTTGTTGAGCCTCTGACTGAATAGCCATAACAGCGCTGCAGAGTTATCAGTGTGCTTGTGTGTTTGTGGGTCTGTTATCTGTATTGATATTTTAGGTAATAATAAAGTGCACCTTAAATGGTAAATCAGGGTTTTATTATAAATAAAAATGTATCCTTGTTAAACTGTTCTGGTTTATGTTAGTGTTGTGCCAATGCCATTTTTTGGCCCCAATACCGATACCCGATACCTGGCTATGCAGTATCAGTCGATACCATGTTTTTGAAATTGATGTGTTAGTATATATATGAAGAACTCCGTACTACTTAGATGTAAAATAATTTCCATCATGGCTTTATCAAGCTGCTGCCTTCCTTTGTGAGCCAGGAAAAAGACTAATACTAAGAGAATCCAGTAGAAATTTTATTGCCTACCTGGAATGGGTGACAATAGTTGAATAAACTTTTGTCTTTCAAAATGGTATTGCTGCCCTTTACAAGGTGAGACACTCAGTAGAAAAGTTCAAAACATTTATTAAAACAAAACAGACTCAAACAGAACAGAAGCAAGGAGCTGTGGACCGCAGCAGCAGCACTGCCCAATCACAGACACCCTGGTTTGACAGTTCAGTCCATCCTTTAAATCAAGGCAGCATCAGCCAGTGCACTGCCTACGAGATGCGGCCCTGAGCTGGCCAAAGTCTCCCCAATGCAGCAACCAACCCCAGTGAGCAGGAAGGGCTCCCATCCAGGACAGGGATACAGATCAGACAGGAGCAGTTATGGAATCCAGGACAAATCGGACAGATCCAGGTGCCAGGAATCCACAGAGCGTGAAGGCAGGTTCAGAGTTCCATGCGTCAAGCAACCAGCACAGAAACGCACAGACGCAGACAGGCAGAATCCAGCAGGTGTCCAAAGGAGGTTCAGGCAAACAGATCAGACGGGGACAGACAGGACCAGTGAGTGAGAGGGAACAGAATCAGGAGATCAGAATCGCTTTGAAACGCTAAAACTGGTTGGGATATAAACTCACCTGAAGACAAAGGTTTGAGAATAATCTCCCTGCTTGAACAGGGACATAATATAACAGGGACATATATATAAGGGAATAACAGTAACATCAAACAGCAAACAAACAATAAACCTCCTCAATCCTCCAAGAGTCAGGACATGAACCAGAAACTAACTAAAGCTGTTGAAACAAACATAAAAAAATAACATGAAAAAAAAAAACACACATAAACAACAAATACACAAACAATGATCTGGCCCTGATAGCTGGGCTGAACCGTATATATAGCAGAGGAATCAGGTGAATAAGATCAATGATAATTAGAGAGCGGGGGGGGGACAGCAGGGGAAGCTCTAGAAAATGTTCAAATTTTGTTGAAAATTCAGACCGAATCTCTGAGTCGGTTTTCTTTTGTTTTATACATTTAAATTTAACTATAGTGAAGGTGTTCTGGTTGGGTGGCCTGCGCGGGATGGGTGGGCCCCGGTCCCGGGGGAGCTCTTGCTGGGGGTGGTCCGGTCTGTGTGCGGGGTGGGGGGCCAGGCTCGAAGCTGGAATGTGACCGGTTAGTGTGGCGGTATCGCCACTCCCCTCCCACCCATCCGGATTTTAGTTTCACTTATTGGGTCATCAGATAATCCCGGGATCAACCACCTGTGCCGCCGGGTCTTTGGTCCTGGTATTATTGGATGTGAGTTTTATGTGTGAATGTGTGTCGCGTTTTTTTTTTTTTTTTTGGTGTGAGTGGGGGCACTTGGGAGGGAAGGCATGATTGAGATTGTGAGTGTTTTTTTTGTTTTTTTCTCTCCCAAACACATCTCAAGCCTCCGCTAAGTGCGAAGCCCATTCCCCCAGTCCTGCTGTCCCTCCGCTGGCTGGCGTCGGGGCTCGCCGGTGCACTGGTGGAGCTCAGGGTCTGGGGGTGGATGCCCGGGTGGTAGAGACTGACACGGGAGTGGATTTTCACTCCTGTCCTGTCCCACTCCCACAGAAAAAAATGGTGTCCCGTCCCGATCCCGGGCCACAGTAGAAATCTAAAACCTGTCCCGTCCCACTCCTGGTGAAATTACTCCCACTCCCATCCCGCTCCCATTCAGAATGACTCCCGCTCCTGCTCCACTCCCATTCTTGTTGTTTTTGACTGCGGGTGAAAAACTCAGAGCGGAAGTTACTATTGGTTTGCTCCCGCTCCCGTCTGCTCCCGTTAATGTTTAATCCTGTACCGTCCCAATCCCGTGATCGGGGCCTTGCTGGGGCTCCTGTCTGGGGGTCGGGCGCCCCTGGGGGCTCGGATCCCTGGGGCCCAAGACCGGATTCACTTCAGGGTGGCTGGCTGCCGGTGGAGCCCGTGGACTCGTCCCCGCAGCTCCCCGGGGCGCCGGCATGGCGGTGGCTGGGGGGCTTCCTCGGGGCTGTCTCTCCTCCTCCCTTGGTGGGGGTCTGATTTCCGTGGCTGGCCCCTCCTTGGTTCCTTCACTCTTAGGCACCTGGGGCTTTGGGTCTCCCAGTGCTCTGGGGGGGCGCCTCTTCGGCTCTCCACAACCACTATTGAGCATTTTCTCTATGGATAAACTCGACATGCACAGGTTCACCCTCACAAACAATTACAGGTGCTTGGCTTCAGGTACTTAGAGATTCACTTCCATACAGAAAGCCCATATCCTCCATATCTTCAGGTAACACAGAGTACATGTCAGACTTAACAATATTACTTTAGCGATAGTTTCAAAGTGTTGATTTATTGTATGTCTCGTACCATGTCTTTTGGTTGTGCTGTTCTTTTTTCATCTCGTCGCAGGTGATGAAGCAGACTGAAAATGTTTGGTCATTATCTCCTTTCTATCGCCTCTTTCTTTCATCTTTTCTCTTTTTTTTTCCTTTTTTCCTTTTTCTTCTTCTGTTTTTCTGCTCTATTTACATTGCAGTGTCCATATAAACTGTAAAACTCCCTGCATAATTAGGATAAAGCTATTTATATGCATGAAACAAGTTGGGTTTTTTTTTGGCATCAGGACAATTATTCTTATTGCCACATTGCCAGACAGGACACTGTTAAAAAAAAATAAATTAAATAAATAAATAAAATAACCATAGCTAAAGTGCACATTTTCCATTCTATGTGCTTCATGATAACATTGGTGATTCCTAACCCCCCACCTCTGGCATTTCCTTGCAAACTTAAACAAAACCGAAAATTTTAAACTGTTTAGGCCCAGTAATACATTTCATTATAACATGATTGATCTTCCATAGACGGCATCATAAGATTTAAAAAGAAGAATAAAAAAAGAAGAATGGAGCTGCACTAAAGGTGTTGACAGATGAGTGCTATGGAAAGTCTATTGTGCTCAGCCTCTGATCACATGGTGTTATGTGCAAATAGGACTTTCCTGTCACTTTATGCTGCATGTTTTATGATTTGACAAGCTGGTCTTATGAAATTAGGTGTGTGCTGATCCTTAATACTAAAACAGGACTAAGTGCAAACAGTCCCTGATTTATTCAATAAAGAATATATGACAACATGCAGACTAAATCTTCATCTGTCAGTTGTAGCCCAATCCAGTGTGATGTTATGTAAACTTCTTAACAAAGAACTATTCTTAAGTTGTGATGAAAATTGATTAAAATCTTCTGCTAGTTAATGTTTGTCTGGGAAACATATGCGCTCCTTCCAGCAACTGAAACTGTTGTCATCAGTCTGATCAAAACACATCGGTCTCATCGTTTATTATCGACGAGTTTAAAAAAAGGTATTGTGTCTTTTAACAGCATAGTGTTATAATTCTTACTTCAAAGCAGTGTCATAAATGTGCATGTTATGTGTCTGCAAGTGGAATTTCATATCATTATCTTTTTTACAACCATTACTTCAAAGGCACCTACTGTACAAAAGCCTTCAAAACCCTTTCAGTGTTACGACACCTCGGCCTAGAAAATGTTAATATTTGTTAGCTTTATTGTATTGCATTACAATATGGCCGCCTTTATTGTTTGATAAATATTACAAGCTTCTCTAACTGGTCGAACTACATTTCAGGTCGGACCCAAATGGCAACAAACAAAAATCCAAGGTGAGATGAGTGGAAGTTTACTAACCAAACCACCAACAACTAAAGAAAAAAAGGACAAGCTGTTTATTTATTTATATAAATCTAAATCTGGAAATTAAAAAAGAAATGCCTGCTAAAAACAAAGGTGGAATATATGTTTATTAAGAAGTAAACAAAACCTTACCTTATTTACAGACTGACCTACAAACTGAAAATATCTTTATCACATTAGAAATAACTATTTCAAAAATTAGAAAAAAAGACCCTTTACAGGCTAGCAGCAGCTCGTTGATCTTTTGATTCATGTTTTAGCTGCAAGCATCACAGAGCTAATAAACTGTGCAGAAACATGTTTAGTCTGTGCTCACCCACCGGGGATGGGAAATTGCAGAGGAGCTCTATACCAAAAAAATATGGGAGGGTACTATTCACATTTTAACTGATCCAGTGCCAGTGCTCACTACTTGGAAATCTGTGTCAGAAATCAAAAGTATCAATGTTAGACACCATCCTAGGACTAGTAGGCCTTGCTCATCATCATTAAAGCTGCTGTAACATTTCCGTGTTGCTTTTGTAACAGATGCGTTCACCCTAGTTAAGCTGAATGCAAGAGCTGTAACTGCAGATATGAGAGTGTCAAAATCTGTGCACTTAAATTACAGATTAGATTTATTCCCACCACTGGGAATGCAGAGAGCAAAATAGTTAAGCTAATTATATAGTGCCAATTCACATGAAACTTAAAGACATAATTCAATCAAATCAAACAGAGAGAGGTTAAAGATCTCTAAGGGGACCCAGTTGATTAATTTGAGCCACTGACTTTGCAGGATTGGTTCCTCCTGGATGAACATATTGCAACAGCTGACATTAGCTTGCAGCGACAGCGGATAAGGAAACCTCTCTTAAAAAAAAAGGAAACCTCCAGCAACAGGACTAACTCTTCACCTGAATGGAAACTTTTACACATGAATCAAACAGTACAATTCAATTCAACTCATTTTAACCACACTTTATATCAAGGCACTTTTTTTACCAGACTGGGAAAAAAGATATTGGCTTCATCAAGGCGTGATCTATAGCTCTCACTGGAGCGGTTCACAGCCGAGTGTAAAGTGGGCGGGGTGAGAATCAGTGCCTCCAAATCAGAGACAATGGTCTTGAGCTGGAAAAGGGTAGGGGAGGATGTACTGCCCCTAGTGGTGAAGTTTAAGCATCTTGGGGTCTTGGTCAGGAATGACAGGAAGATGGAGAGGGAGATCGATAGGCGGATCCGTGCGGCGTCTGCTGTGAGGCGTGCGCTGTAGCGGCCTGTTTTGGTGAAGAGAGACTTGAGCCAAAAAGCAAAGCTCTCGATTCTACCCTAATGTGTTCTTACCCTAATCTATGGTCATGAGCTTTGCGTCATGACTGAAAGAATGAGATCCCGGATACAAGCGGCTGAAATGAGTTTTCTCCGTAGTGTGTCTGGGCTTTCCCTAAGAGATAGGGAGAGGAGCTCAGTCATCCGGGGAGGACTCAGAGTAGAGCCGCTGCTCCTCCACATCGAGAGGAGCCAGTTGAGGTGGCATCTGGTTAGGATGCCTCCTGGACGTCTCCCTGGTGAGGTGTTCCAGGCACGTCCCAATGGGAGGAGGCCCAGGGGGGACTATGGTTCTCTGCTGGCCTGGGAGCACCTTGGGATTCCCCCGGAGGAGCTGGCCCAAGTCGCTGGGGAGGGAGCCTCCCGACTGAAGCTGCTACCCCCACGACACGACCACGGATAAGCGGAAAAGATTGATGGACTGATGGATGGATGGATGGATGGATGGATGGATGGATGGATGATGGATGGATGGATGAATGGATGGATGGATGGATGGATGGATGGATGGATGGATGATGGATGGATGGATGGATGGATGGATGGATGATGGATGGATGATGGATGGATGGATGGATGAATGGATGGATGGATGGATGATGGATCGATGGATGGATGATGGATGGATGGATGGATGAATGGTTGGATGGATGGATGATGGATGGATGGATGGATGGATGGATGGATGGATGAATGGATGGATGATGGATGGATGGATGGATGGATGGATGATGGATGGATGGATGGATGGATGGATGGATGGATGGATGGATGGATGGATGGATGATGGATGGATGGATGGATGGATGGATGATGGATGGATGGATGGATGGATGGATGGATGGATGGATGGATGATGGATGGACAGATGGATGGATGATGGATGGACGGATGGATGAATGGATGGATGGATGATGGATGATGGATGGATGGATGGATGGATGGATGATGGATGGATGGATGGATGAATGGATGGATGGATGATGGATGATGGATGGATGGATGGATGGATGATGGATGGATGGATGGATGGATGGATGATGGGTGGATGGATGGATGATGGATGATGGATGACTTGACATGAGTGCAGAAAATAACTACTGTCATGATTCTGCCCTCTGCTTGTTTTATTTTTAGTTTCTTTGTGTTCTGTGTCTTTGTAGTTTATTTCTTCCAGTGCTGGGTTCTTTAGTTACCCTCTGCGGCCCCCTTTTCCCCTTTGCTTCCTCCTAGTTGGTCTTGCCCACACCTTCCTCAAATCTGCCGATTAGCCTGTCTCGGTTCAGTCTCCCCATATATACACCACCTTTTCAGTCACTTAGTGCTGGTTTGTTGTTTTGTTGTTTCCTCATATCTGGCTTCCGACGTTAGTTTTACCTGACATTTGCTGATTTTTTGGGTTCTTTGTATTTGGTGTTTTGGATTTGACCTTAGTTGCCTCATTAAATCTGCAAGACTCACTCTTCCTCCCGGTCTCTGCATTTGGTTTCTCAAAAACCTCCACCCAACCGTGACACTCTAGCGTGGATTCTCTTTCATTAGAGTTGTTTGTATAGCACATCCAACAGGTTGTGGATAGATGACAATCAAGCTAGTCTGGAGTCCAAGTGCAATCCTCAGACTTCTCGTTGCTTCTCCAGCCATTCCAAAAAAAGCTTTCTTGCATTGTTTTATGGTCCAGTCCTGATGCTATCATGCTGTTGTTAGGATCCTAAATGTAGAGAAGGAACACTGTGACATCTCTGACTGGTCATGTTTTCACATTTTAATTCCAGAATGTGACTGGAAGTGACTGAAACAGAAAACTCAACCTCTAGGAAAGGCAATGTTCTCCTGAAAAAAATAACGTCAAGCTTAATGCATGGCCATTGGGTACGGCTGAGATGATCTACCACAGTATGGATGGATTGGTGAAGAAAATGCTCCTGAAGAGTGCAAGACAATAAGGTGATGAGTTGTTTAGCCAACATATAAAGTGTGGAAAGTAAGTATTTGAATTCCCTGCTATTTTGCAAGTTCTCCCAGTTAGAAATCATGAATGGGGCCTGAATTTGTCATCATAGGTGCATGTTCACTGTGAGAGACAAAATCTAAAAAACAAACAAAAAAATCCAGAAATCACTCTGTATGATTTTTTTAACTATATATATGTATGATACAGCAGCAAATACGTTGTCAAGGCTCAGAACAAGTATAAAAGGCAGAGAGACGGATAATTCATAACCATTTATAACATTTAAAAAAAACAGCAGATCTGCAGTAGCAGCGGCTAGGCTGTCTACTGCAGGAAGCTCTGGTTTACTAGTTCAGTACATGGCCAAAGAATGAGGTAGGATCCAACCGGTGGGCTGCCAACAAGATGCGACGGCGCCGCCCAGAGTGTTGCAGACCTTGCATCCCTGGAGGAGGGCGAACAAGCCGGAAACCAGATCCAGGCAGACAAACGAGGGCAGGAAAATCCAGAGACAGAATCCAGCAGGAGTCCAATACAGGTCAATCAAACAGATCAGATGGGAACAAACAGGATCAGTGGTTGAGAGGCAGAACAGGTCAGGATCAGGTAATGAGAATCACTAAGATAACGCTGAATCACTCTCACCACTTGATCAAGAATATTCTGGCGCTGATGACCTGTAGGCAGGTTAAAACTAATCAAACGGGAATAGGAGGGCTCAGTGGTTGAAAAGCAGTACAGGTAATCAAGAACACTAAGTTAATGATAAGGTAATGCTGCACACTCCCCACTGAATTGAGAGAAATAATCTGGCCCTGATGACTGGCTAGAAAGCTTGTTAAATAGAAGCAAGAGGATCAGATGAGCAGTAACGAGAAAACGTGCAGAGTTAGACAGGTGAATTAAATGAGTAATTAAGCCAGTCATCAGTGCCAAGATCATTACACCAGTCCATCAGTTAGAATGCCGACCCTCAAAGATGTGTTAGTCTGCCTTCAAAATGTCCACTTCCACTCCATTCATTATCCTAAACGAGATGCACCCATTTGAGGTAGTTAACTGCATAAAGACACCTACCCACCCCAAACAATCAGTAAGAATCCAACTACTGACATGGCCAAGACCAAAGAGCTGTCCAAAGAGACAAGACTAAATTTATACCTTCACAAGGCTGAAAAGCGCTACAGGAAATTTGCCAAGCAGCTTCTTGAAAAAGGTCCACTGTTGGAGTGATAATTAGAAAATGGAAGAACCTAAATATGACTATCATGAATTGGACCCTCCCAAAAACACCATCCCTACTGTAAAGCATGGGGATGGTAGAACCATTCTTTGGGGGGTTTTCCGCACACGGGACAGGGAGACTGCACTGTATTAAGGACGGAGAAAAAAGGGTTACCATGTATTGGGAGATTTTGTTGAACAACCTCCTTCCCTCAGTTAGAGCATTGAAGATGGGTGGAGGCTGGGTCTTCCAACATGACAATGACCCGAAGCACACAGCAAGGATAACCAAGGAGGGACTCTGGAAGAAACATATCAGGGTTCTGGCGTGGCCTAGCCAGTCTCCAGACCTAAATCCAATACAAAATCTTTGGAGGGAGCTCAAACTTTCCGTTTCTCGGCGACAGCCCAGGGAAGATCTGTGTGGAGGAGTGAGCCAAAATTCCTCTTGCAGTGGGTGCAAACCTGGTGAAAAGCTAGGAAACATTTGAACTCTGAAATTGCAAACAGAGGCTACTTTACCAAATATTACCATTGATTTTCTCAGGTGATCATATTTGCAGCTGTATCATACAAATCAATAGTTTTAAAAAAGCGAATCCGTCACATATTTCAACCGGTTACTGATTTAAATATACACTTCCAATTCCACTTTCATTCTATAAAGAGAGGTTCTATAAAACTTAAAACTGGAATATGGAAGAGAATGTTTTTTCTCTGTGATCATCAGCAAAAACATCAACAATGCTTGTGTTATCTGCAATGGTCAATAGACTAACAAACCCTCCTGTAACTGTGGTATCAGAAATCCACTCTACCAGAGTCTGCAGAAAAATTAACGAATTTAACGAAAATTAATAAAGTCCAGGACCAAAAATTGTCTCAAACTAGAACTGATCCCAATAAAATTTCCCAATTCCATCAATGTAATTACCAAAACTTACAAGAAATTTTACACCAGCTAAACTCTTCCTCTTGCTTTGTCAACGTTTTACTCACAGCTTTCCTGTCTGTCATAAAATCTGACTTCACTCAAATAATAAACGTGTGTCATCTGTCAAGCTTTTCCCCCAGGCCTCAAAAAACAGCAATTATCAAACTGCTGTTAAAAAAAGAGCAACTTGGAGAAACTGAAACTGTTGAACAACAGACTTATCTCAAAGCTCCCCTTTGATCAGTGAGATTACCGAATAAATGTCAATTCAATTGTTAAACACCTTCCTAACAATGATCAGCAACTGTGACATCTTCTTCTGAGGTCTCTATGCTCACCACAGTACAGAAATTATCATTTTCAAGGTGTTCAATGACACCTGTGTAAATTGAGGCTGTTGAAGAACCGCAGAGCTAGTGTTGCTGGACTTAGTGCAGCATTCGATCATTCTTGATCACTCCATTGTATTAGAGCACTTATAAGCGGCACTGGACTGGTTTAAGTCCTAAAAGTCAAACGTAGCGTTTCCCAAATGTCCATCTTATGTAACGCACAGGAAATAGAACCTAAGATTCAAGACAGACAGGTTGGTGAGTGCAACAGATTTTATTAAAGAGGATATCACTGGGGGGCTAGAGATCCCGTGTCCAGAACAGGTGATTGGTTTTGTGACGAGTTCCGGTCCAATTGCGGATGAGGCTTGAGGGAGCAGGAGCATGTTAGGAATCCAGTTTGTGTGTTTTCCTTCTCCCCACCACCAGGTGGTGCCCTGTCCTCGTTCGGCCTCCCTGTACACCTGCGGCTCATTGGACCATTTTTGGAGGAGTATTTGAGCAGTGGGCTGTCACTACCTCTGCGCCAGAGTGTTTTAAAACACTCTAGCCAAGCTGAGATTAGCAGAGTCTAACTTGAGCTATATTTCTCTGAGACTTATGTTGTTTTAATCTTTGCTGGAACCCTTCGTGTATAACTGGATACCTAGACCTTCTCCCCCTGGAAGGAATCACTGAGTTCACACTGAGCAGTGGAAAACCTCCACATGATCCGTACAAGTTCCCATCGGACATCCAAGTGAAAGTCCGCTCCATTACTCCTCCGGGACCAACTTATGTCTACCTGTCTGCCCTTCAACGAGTTCCCTCTTCTCTGGATAATTCCACACAGACTGGATTCAAGGATTGACAAGACCCCCCTCAAACGTGAGTCCCTCTCCTGCATAATTCAAACCACAATCTCAATTCCCACGGTCCCTGAACTGATCTCTGTGATCTTCCCTTCAGACTTTCCAGTTCCGGTTCACCAGTTCACTGAGTTCCACAACCAACCCCTGTTCTCATTACCACAAATAAACCTGTTGAACTTTTCTCCGTGTTCTCTGAGTGGTTTCTCTGCCTTTGGGTCGTAGTAGTAGTCCAGCATCAGACGATTTGCTGGGGACTTTGACTGGTGTCCTCCAGTGACAGTCCGGGTATGAAGGCCAGAGAACGAGGTCCATATGGCGGTGCAAAGGGGCAATCCAGAAGGCAGGTCCAGATCTGGTCCAAGGTCCGATATCTAGAGGGTTCAGAGATGCAATGGGGTTAGGCAGGTATGGTAAGTCACTGACAGAGTGGGGGTCAGGCACACAGGCAGGCAATCCAAGAACCATTTAACTGGTCTTGAAGCTGAAAGGGCAACGCATCTTTATGGTTTCCAGTTTGAATCTTAAATGGGGCTTTTTTTTTTTTCAGAATCTGCATGTTTTCATCAGTACCGGCTTAATTTCAAGGAGACCAACAATCTCCTATGAACCAAAAAGTTTTTTCCCCATTTTAAAATAAATTAGGGGCCGATCATAATCCAATTATTTGCAGGTCATTAAAGCTGAAATCATTTTAACCTTTTCATTATTTTCTTTTTTGTTTGTTGGCCCCGGCTGACTTCCTTGCTTTTAATCCCAAACAGACTTTTTTCAGTATGTTAAATCACAGTTATCTATAGAAACTTTTAGGGCCCTCTAACAGATATGCTTTATAAGAGTCCTGCTTTGTCTTTAGATACAAATAAGGACCCCACATCCAGATATTTTTTCTGGGGATCAGAGTTTTAAGGGGACATCTAGGCAAACAGCTTCTCTAATTGAATGCCACACTGCAAAAAACATATAAAAATAAGTAAAAATGTCTTTATTTAAGTGTATTTATCCTTAGTATGAGCAGGTAAATAAGATGATTTGCCAATAAAAGGAGAATTTTTACTCTTAAAACAAGATGACTAGATATTATGCACCTGAAATAAGACCATGCAATTGTTTTTACTTATTTTATTCCATTGGCAAAGTGTCTCACTTACCTCCTTAGTTCAAAAAAAAAAATCCCTTATTTTAAGAAACTTATTTAATTTTTTTGCAGTGCATGAATGCTAGGACAGAAGTTTTACAAGTTCATGAAGTGTAAGAACAGAATTGGCTGATAGCTTGTACATTCGGAAGAAAGTGAAACAAACGTCTCTCCCAATCAACAGCTTAACAGAAGAGCAGAGATTATAGTGGCTAGATGATTCATCCTCTGCCTCTGTTAATGGTACATCAGCTTCAATATGTCAGATAAAAAGGTTCTGCAGAGGATTGCGAAAAGACAGACAGGATCACTTTAGTGTTTTAGGAATTTGAGCTCCTCACAACCCATGGGCTACCCCTATTTCATCACTCTTCTTCTTTTTATCTCTATTCTCCCACTCTGAAAATCTGTGTGTTTCCTGGAAGGGCCACCTTTTACAGTTGCCTTTTTGTATCTCTGCTTCTTTTTCTATGTCTGTTCCTTGAACCCCAGTAAACCCCAAGTAAATAATAAAAAATTAAAGAGAAAGTGAGCTAAGAGCACAATTTCCTCAGATCCGTTGAGCAATCGGAGTTGAGCATTAAGGCCTGCAGTGTGAACGTAGTCATAGAATTGGGACTGCCATTAGGGTTTAGTTCTGTTTCTCATCTTGACAGAGTTATGGTCTGAGCTTTGACTGTTTTGACATGAAAACAGGCTCAAAGGTTACCTGCTTGTTAAAAGGGAGTTTTTCCTTTTAACTGTCACCACATGCATGCTTAGTGTGAGGGATTGCTGTAGTGTAGAGTCATGAACACAATCAAGTAAAAGCCAATTGTCGCCACATTCTCATCCAAATGGAGCAAATAGTACAAAGTAATAGACTCACTACAATCAGCTTGTTCTTCTCAGATACTCGTACTCGTACTCGTCGTACTCGTCGTCTCCCGCTTTATCCGGAACCGGGTCGCGGGGGCAGCAGACTAAGCAGAGACTCCCAGACTTCCCTCTCCGCAGACACCTCCTCCAGCTCTGCTGGGGGAAGCCCTAGGCGCTCCCAGGCCAGCCGAGAGACGTAGTCTCTCCAGCGTGTCCTGGGTCGTCCCCTGGGACTTCTCCCAGTGGGACGTGCCTGGAACACCTCCCGAGGGAGGCGTCCAGGGGGCATCCGAAGAAGATGTCCGAGCCACCTCAACTGACTCCTCTCGATGTGGAGGAGAACCGGCTCTACACTGAGCCTCTCCCGAATGACCGAGCTCCTCACCCTATCTCTAAGGGAGAGCCCAGCCACCCTGCGGAGGAAGCTCATTTCAGCCACTTGTATCCGGGATCTCGTTCTTTCGGTCATGATCCAAATTTCATGACCATAGGTGAGGGTAGGAACGTAGACCGAACGGTAAATTGAGAGCTTTGCCTTTTTGCTCAGCTCTCTCTTCACCACGACAGACCGGTGCAGCGTCCGCATTATTGCAGCAGCCGCACCGATCCGTCTATCGATATCCCGCTCCATTCTTCCCTCACTCGTGAACAGGACCCCAAGATACTTGAACTCCTCCACTTGAGGCAGGGACTCTCCTCCAACCTGAAGGGGACAAGCCACCTTTTTCCGGTCGAGAACCATGGCCTCGGACTTGGAGGAGCTGATTCTCATCCCGGCCGCTTCACACTCGGCTGCGAACCGCCCCAGTGCACGCTGTAGGTCTTGGCAGGAGGGAGCCAGCAGAACTACATCATCTGCAAAAAGCAGGGACGAGATCCGCTGGTCCCCGAACCAGACCCCCTCCGGTCCTTGGCTGCGCCTAGAAATGCTGTCCATAAAAGTTATGAACAGGACCGGTGACAGAGGGCAGCCCTGTCGGAGTCCAACATGCACCGGGAACAGGTCCGACTTAATGCCGGCAATGCGAACCAGACTCCTGCTCCGCTTGTACAGAGAACGGATGGCCCCTAATAAAGGGCCCCCGACTCCATACTCCTGGAGCACCCCCCACAGGGCAGCACGAGGGACACGGTCGAATGCCTTCTCCAAGTCCACAAAACACATGTGGACTGGTTGGGCAAACTCCCAAGAACCCTCAAGCACCCTGCAGAGGGTGTAGAGCTGGTCCACTGTTCCACGGCCAGGACGAAAACCACACTGCTCCTCCTGCAGCCGAGGTTCGACAATCAGCCGGACTCTCCTCTCCAGCACCCTGGCATAGGCCTTTCCAGGGAGGCTGAGAAGTGTGATTCCCCGATAGTTGGAACACACCCTCCGGTCCCCCTTCTTATGGAGGGGAACCACCACCCCAGTCTGCCAATCCAGGGGGACTGTTCCCGACCTCCACGCGATGCTGAATAGACGTGTCAACCATGACAGCCCAACAACATCCAGAGCTTTAAGATACTCAGGACGGATCTCGTCCACCCCCGAAGCCTTGCCACCGTGGAGTTTTTTGACCACCTCAGTGACTTCAGCCTGGGGTGATGAACGAATCCAGCCCCAAGCACCCCGTCTCTTCTTCCCCCATGGAAGGCGTGTCTGTCGGGTTGAGGAGATCCTCAAAGTATTCCTTCCACCGCCCGACAATATCCTCCTTCAAGGTCAGCAGTTCCCCACTCCCACTGAAAACAGTGTTAGCGAAGCACTGCTTTCCCCTCCGGAGGCGCCGGACGGTTTGCCAGAATCGCTTTGAGGCCAACCGATAGTCTTTTTCCATGGCCTCTCCGAACTCCTCCCAGGCCCGAGATTTTGCCTCTGCAACCGCCCGGGGCGCGACACGCTTGGCCTCACAGTACCTGCTTGCTGCTTCAGGAGTCCCACAAGCCAGCAAGCTCGATAGGACTCCTTCTTCAGCTTGACAGCATCCCTTACTATCGGTGTCCACCACCGGGTTCGGGGATTGCCACCACGACAGGCACCGCAAACCTTACGGCCACAGCTACGGGCAGCCGCATCGACAATAGAGGCAGAGAACACAGCCCATTCGGACTCCATGTCTCCAACCTCCCTCGTAACCTGAGAGAAGCGCTCCCGGAGGTGGGAGTTGAACACGTCCCTGACCGAGGCTTCCACCAGACGTTCCCAGCAGACCCTCACTACACGTTTGGGCCTGCCGAGTCTTTCAGGCTTCCGCCTCTTCCAGCGTATCCAGCTCACCACCAGGTGGTGGTCGGTGGATAGCTCCGCCCCTCTCTTCACCCGAGTGTCCAAGACATGCGGCCGAAGATCAGAAGATACGACTACAAAGTCGATCATCGACCTTCGGCCTAGGGTGTCCTGGTGCCAAGTGCACCGATGGACATCCTTATGCTTGAACATGGTGTTCATTATGGACAATCCATGACTTGCACAGAAGTCCAATAATGAGACACCACTCAGGTTCAGAGCTGGGGGCCCGTTCCTCCCGATCACGCCCCTCCAGGTGTCACTGTCATTTCCCACGTGGGCGTTGAAGTCTCCCAGCAGAATGATGGAATCCCCGGGAGGGGCGCTTTCTAACACCCTCCCCAAGGATGCTAAGAAGGCCTGGTACTCTGTACTGCCGTTCGGCCCATAGGCCAAAACAACTGTCAGAGTCCTCCCTTCGACCTGAAGGCGAAGGGATGCGACCCTCTCATCTACCGGGGTGAACTCCAACACGAGACGGCTGAGCTGAGGGGAGACAAGCAGCCCCACCCCCGCCCTCCGTCTCTCCCCGCGGGTCACTCCAGAGTAGAAGAGAGTCCAGCCTCTCTCAAGGAGCTGGGTTCCAGAGCCCTGACTGTGCGTAGAGGTGAGCCCAACTATTTCTAGCCGGTATCGCTCCACCTCCCGCACAAGCTCGGGCTCCTTCCCCGCCAGTGAGGGGATGTTCCACGTCCCCAGAGCCAGTCCAAGCGCCCGCGGATCAGGTCCCCGAGGTCTCCGCCTCTGACTGCCGCCCAATCCTCTATGCACCGGTCCCTCATGGTTCCCCCTGCAGGTGGTGGGCCCACTGGGGGATGGCCTCGCGTCGCTCCTTCGGGCTTGGCCCGGCCGGGTCCCGCGAGGAAGAGCCCGACCACCAGGCGATCGCCGACGAACCCCAACCCCAGGCCTGGCTCCAGGGTGGGGTCCCGGCTCCGCCGTACCGGGCGACGTCACGTGCCTCGCTGTAGTCCTCGTCATAAGGGTTTTTGAACCGCTCTTCGTCTGACCTGTCACCCAGAGCCTATTTGCCTTGGGAGACCCTACCAGGGGCATTTAGCCCCCGACAACATAGCCTCTGGGATCACTCAGGCGCTGAAACCCCTCCACCACGTTAAGGTGGCGGTTCAAGGCGGTTCTTCTTAGATAGTAACATTTAACCCACCTGACTATACTATCTAAATTCAAATGTCTCTGTAAAATGCCTTGAGGTGATGCGTTATGAATTGACACTATATAAATGAACTAAAATTGAACTGAATTTCCTGAAACTGTCATGATCTGGCCTGTTTGCTCCTCCCTAATTAGTAATTCCTCTCACCAGCCGTTTTCCCTCCCTGCTTTAATTACAATTTATTCCCCTCATCTGTTTCCTCTGGTTTAAATTCAGTTCAGCCTGAGCATTCAGTGCCAGACATTACTTGTCTTTCTGTTAGCCTGTCTGTTAGTTTTGTTCCTTGGTTTATGTCCTGGATCCTAGCAGCCAGTGGAATGAGGGTTTTAGTGTTTGTCTCATCTCCTGATCGTCCACTGTTCCTCCCCCGCGGAGTCCTCTGGGTTTTTGGCTCATTATGTGGGGAGGTTCAGTTTTTATCCAGTAAGCCTGGCTCCAGGGAGGAGACCAGTTTAAAGTCCTGCATCAAGTTCTGGTTCCACGTCCTGTCTCGGCTACCCTCTTCCACTGAGCCTGCTCATCTGCACCTGATCCTGTCTGCTCCTGTGCGTGACCACCTGGTCATGCTACAGAACTCTGTCAGACTCTGAACCTGTCCTGGAGCTCTGTAATAGCCTGGAAGCCTGGATCCTGCTACCTGTTCTGTTCCTGCCTGATCTAAATCCCTGATCAGGATCGGCTTCCTGCAACCCCTCCGGAGCTGCAGAACAGGGGACACTCTGGGTGACGCGAGCTGCTCAGCTGTCAGCTCATCGGCTGGATTGCACCCCTCTCAAGGGGTATGGACTGAACTGCTAAACCAGGTAAGTGACTCACTGAGAACATCATCTTCAGTCAGATGATCATGGTCACTTTCCTGTGTTTCTCCCACTACAGAGTGTCTGAGATTGGGCGGTGCCTCGCCCCTCCGCCTGCAGTGTCCGCGAGCCACAGCTCCGCTTTTGTTTATTTAATAAACGTTTTGAATTTTCCTACTGACTGTCTCTCCTTGAATACTGGGTCCATCTGTCCTTGGTTTCATGACAGAAACTGCTGTGACATCATCTCGTCTAAGTGATAAAGGATCATTTTACTCCGTCTTGGTTCCAGTTTATATTAGATAATAAAAAAAATTGGGTGATGATTACTGACTTAAAACAAAGGTTTAAAAAAAAATTGCCAAATAACATGACAGTTAAAAGTTATAGTCAAATGAAGAACAGCATAGATGCTTTTAAAGAGTTATCAGCCCTGCAGCTTTTGATAAAGCTTGCTTTGTTTCATGCAAGTTTTGCATTTTATTTCTATATGAGCTTTTCCATTTGCACTGAGAATCGTTTGTTAATCTGCTTCGTTCACGAGACAAAGATTAAAAGAATAGAGGGATAAATCATGGAGGATCCAGAATATTCCAACAGGCTTATGCCATGAGTAGCAGACATTAAGTCCACTCCCAGCTGGATAAAACTCTCTGGACTAGCAGCAAAGGGCATGACCCTGCTGGATGAAAACTGATAGGATCACCGGGATAATTACAACAGCACTGGCCAAGCAGTTCTCTGGAAAACGCTCTGGTTCAACAAAGCAGCAGTTCAAGCGTAGGAATGCTATGATAAAACAATCAAATTCAGACTTAAAATATTTATTTTAAAGGACTCTTGACCAAGAGGCAACAGAAGCTTAACGCTTTTGTTACAGCTGACTAAGTATTGCTTTATAAAATACCCTTTTTCTTTTTCTTCTCTATTGATGCTCAGACTTAGTCTAAGCAAACAATTGATTCACCGGTTTTTCTTTTTAGTCTCTTTTTGATCTGAGACACTCGTCCTGTTTTGAATGTTTCATAGCAACAGATCCTGCAGATCAGTAACGAGGGGAACAATGCTCTGTTGTTCATTTATCTGTAAATGAGTTAGTGATTTTTATGGACAGGTTTTTCTACAAGCAGCCGAGGAAAGGTCATAAAAACGTTGTTGTCTTTTTTGGCACGCTGAAATGTCCCAACCAGGAAATAGAGGCTGATTTAGCTGCTTTGTTTGCAGCCGCTGTGGGCGTTTCTTCATACTGGGCCAGCAGTCCTCAGCCCCCAGTGGGGGATTTCCACGAGTTTTGGCTCAGCAATTAGTCTACGTGACAAAATCTGTAGTACGCAGACTTTACTTCTAACCCATATATTCACCCTTAAAGCCTTGATCTTAGACACAATGCTTTATTTGCAGAGCTTGGAAACAGGTGTGAAATGCAGCCAGAAGGGAAATCCATGACCCACCCCGACCCACCATCTACCATTCCTCGTTTAACACCAACCGATAATTTGTTTTCGCTTGTTTTGTTAAGACGTTTAAATACCAGGAAACCCTTTCAGATCTTTAGATTTGCTTACCTGCAACTAAAAGGTCAAGTACATACTTGACACCAGAAGCAGTTAAGCGCTTCTGTTTTCTAAACTTAATGAAACTTTGTATTTGTATAACTGTTTCTCATTAGACGATTCCTTTGATCCTCTTCTTTTGAAAAAAAAGCTGAGAGCAAGCGTGAAAAAAATGCTTGCTTTTTTTTTTATTAAATGTAAAATCGACATTTAATTAATATGAAATGTTTTGGAATTTCGTTGGAATGAATTGACCCCATGGTTGGATTTCTGATGATGTTGGTATAGTTTTCATTTTAAATTTAAGAAACAAGGCAAGAGGCCAATACTAAAGCATCAAGAATGAGTAAATTGGCATCATCTAGTTTTTGTCCAGATGCTTCTCTTCCTTCCACTGCTGCCTCTTTATCTCACCACACAGACATTTTGTCTGAGTTAACTGGATCAATCATTTGTGTCAAATGTTTTTAGTTTTTGTTGTGCCCCTTCCCACAAACGGCCAATGGCCGAAACGTTATATCTCTGGTATGCAGATCAGCTTGTAGAGTTGAGCCAGAAACGATTCACTCTCCTGACATTTTTAGGAGGTAAAAAGGGGTAAAAGAACAGTAGGAACAGCTTTCTCCCAAACCATAACTTAATGAAGTCTAAGAAAAAAGAAAAAAAAAAAGATGGTCATTACATCAAAGACCCTTTTATAACCGTTTCCTCTGGCATTCTGACTGCCTATCCTTCTAGAGCTCCAATTGTCTGGAATTATCGGGAAATGTTGCTGTTAGGACTCCAGTCTGTGTGGTCTGTGTGTTTGTCTTCCTGCCTCCACCACGCGGCTGGTTCTGGTCCGCCTCCTCACACACCTGCAAGGGGTTACCTCGTTAACGGAGTGCTCTTAAACTGCTGACTGCCACTACCTGTTTGCCAGTTTGAGGTACTCTACCCAAGCTGAGTTTTGCTGAGTCAAACTAAGTTTTTGTCAACCTGAGTCTTAACATTGTTTTTGTCTTTGCCTCTCTGCAGGAAATCATCCTGTAAACTGGATTTTTTTTCGGACCTTCTCTCCCTGGAAGGATCTACTGAGCTTCAAACTGAGCTGAGGATACAAACCAGAGGTTTGGATCCACTTTTCCCAGAGGAAAGGTTTGAGCTTCACACTGAGCAAGGGATTCATCTGCAAGTCCGTTCAAGTACCGCAGGAAATCTGAGTGGCAGTCAGTCTTTCTCCGTTCATCTACAAGCAACCGCATTCTGGGTAAACCCTGTCTGCCCTCCACCTTATGAGACAAACACCGGAACACATTCCTCACCTACTGGAGTCTAAGAGTCAACCTAATCTCCGGAAACATGAGTCTGCCAATCTTTTCTCCTCTTCAAGTTCGAGAATCAACCTGAACTGACCGCAGTGTCTTCCCCTCACCTTTCAGTTCCGGTTGAGCAGTGTTCAGAGCAACACTGGAATCTCCACCAAACTTCTCAATAAACCCGTTAAACTTTTCCCCTTGTCTCTCTGGATTGGTTTATCTGCATGTGGGTCCGAGTTCTTGATAAAATCATGACAGTTGCTCATTCTGATGTGTAAAGGAAAAGTCCGGTCAGCAAGGAATAATCAATGGATCATTATCTATACATAAAAATAATACGATAATTTAATGAATTTAACATAAATCAGTAAAAATAATTAAAAATCATTTTCGTCGGGATCACTGAGTTTGGGAGCGGCCATTTTTGCCCAAATGGAGCCTAGGCGGAAATTCAACTGAATAAACTGATTACCCGCCTTCATCCACTTACTACACAGCCAATAAGCTTTGAATCACACCTCCACAAAAGCCAATCAGCATCCAAAGTTCATCTTAAAAGGTCTCCGATCCGCAATTCGTCTGCTACCTACTGCGCAGGCGGTGGATGCGCTGCCTGACTTCATCCAGATGACACCGTTTGAACTCACCTCCAGCCCCTCCTCCACCATCGCAGCAGACCGCCATGTTGAGCCTGGTTCTGCCAGAGGTTTCTTCCCAACGGGGAGTTTTTCCTCTCCATTGTCGCTTCATGCTTGCTCATCATGGACAGGTTCTCTCAACCTGCGTTATCCAAACTGGACTTCCATTTTCCAGGTCCCTGAGTGAAGCTCTACTATCAGCTCACCACCAGTTTCAGGCCTGGGGGGGAAACATCCCTGTTCTTTACTCCTGGTCATGCATATCTTTTAAAATTTAGCGCTGTGTTTCCTGCCGAGGTCTGAGCGCCAAAGACAAAGTAATTGTATCAAAACATTTATTCCAATTGTCTTTTATCTCCGTCTGAGTTTTTCAGATTGAAGTATAGTAGCCCCTCCCTCCTGCCATCTTCCAGCAGTGACGTCACGGTGCGGTAAGCCTAGCGCCATTCTCCCCGCTTTAGTCAATGACAGATCTAGACAGCAGACATAATAAAGATATCTATTTATTACCAAAGTTCATCTAAGTATTTATGACCCACATTTTTACGGCCCCTTTTATTGCTTCAACTTTGGTTAAATTAAGAAATAGGCTGCATTCATCAGGGACTCAGTGCAGATGCAAGAGTGTTTATGAATTTCATAATGGGTGACAATCTCTCCATTATAACAGCAGGGAATTATTTTCACATTTCCATCATTCCTGGTGTGGTCTGCATTATTTCTGAATCAGCAGCTTGTTGTTAAAAGATATTTCATGCACTGGTATCCATCCCATAAATGTTCATGCTCCTGTCTCTTTAAGCCTAGTAAATAAGAGATAATTCACCAGAATCAGGGAATTTACTACATGGCTGCATGATTTAGATCGTATTTCAACATTTGCTTCATTCCAACTACGATAAGAATTACAGACTTTAAGATCTGTCTTTTGGGATGCAGGGAAATTTGTAATGATAGTCAATGTCCAACAAAAAACAATCTAGAAATAAGTAAAAATTACATAAATTAACTGTATTTACCCTTAATTTGAGTAGGTAAATAAGACGATTTGCCAATGGAACTAGTATTTTTACTCTTAAAAGTAGATAATTAGATAATATGCGCTTGAAATAAGACAATGCAATTGTTCTTTCTATTTTAAATGTAAATTATCTTGGTCCAAAGTGTCTCCTTTACCTCCTCAATTCAAGAACAAATACACTTGTTTTAGGAAAAAAAAAATACTGATCTAGATCTACATTTTTTTGCAGTGTGTAATCTTCTTATCACATGATGAAAATATAGATTTAAAGTTAAACTAAAATAAAATGAATTTATTCACACACAAAAAATAAAATCTCAGTACCAAGACTTAAAATTAAAAACTTTGACACTGGCAATAAATCGGGAAGCTTTTTTTTTTTAAATAATTGGTTGAAAACAAATAAAGAAAAAAACAATTTACTGCCGCAGATTCATCAGCATTTCTCATGACGGTCTAAACCAGAGGTCTGCAAAGTTTCCAGGCTAAGGACCCCTAAACTGATGGCGAGATGGAGCGGGGACCCCCCCTAATTTTATATATTGTATGAAATACTGTGTTCTATCAAACTGGTTACCCTGGGAAATATCACACTTATGAAGAAATATGAATTCTGCAAACATTGCTTTTCTGCTAAACCAGACAACCAGTCTAGCTAAACCATACAATTTCCCCCTATCAGTTAAGCTCCAATATCCCTTATTAACATTGACCTTAAAAGTAATCTTTAAAGCCCTGCAAAGGTATTAGAGAGAGGGTGGCTCCTATTATAATAAATCCTGATGTAACTGGTTTTATGAAAGTTAGCCATTCATTCACAAAGTCCACTGATTGCCTAACTTACCATCTGTGCCTTCTTAAAAAAATAACCTGTATTGCTTCAGACAGAGTTAAATGGAAATTCTTATTTGCAACTTGGTATAAAATGGTTTTCGAAACTTTTTCATGAACAGGTGAAAAATACTCTGTTTTATTGTCTCTCTCACACTTCTTATTTTTGCACTGGAATTTCTCATTTTAACTTGGTTAAATTGAAGATTCTTGCATTTCTTTTTACTGCAATCGGAGGGGATTTACCATTAGGCAATACTAGACAGTTGCCTTGGGCCCAAAGTTCCTGGGGGCCCCATAAAACTCGCTTTACATGTATGGTTAATACAACTATTCCTTATTTGTGCACATTCATTATGTTTTTGATAAAAATCCTTTTGCTAAGATGCCGTTAGAATGATATAAAATTGTCTCAGCTCCAAAAAGCTCCTAGCGCCAAATCTAGCGACTTTTTTCTGCTACTGGAGACTTTGGAGACAACATCTAAAAGCAGCGAACTCTGCTCTCCAGAGCGAGTAGATTGGTAACCCCGCCTCCTGCTCTCCTCTATCTTGTCTGCTGTAATGATTCATGCAGCTATTATTTCATCCAAATGAAAAATGGAGAACAGATAAGCTGATCATGGCTTGTCTACAGTGAAAGGACTGGGTTATTTACTTTGGCCTTTTTGGAAACACAGGAAGGTGTTGGACCCTCAGGATTGTGTGCTGAGCTGTGTTAGGGTTTCTCTTACCTTTCCTCCTCAGAGTCTCCAGCCCAGAAGAGCCTCCAGCTGGTTCCAGTTGGACGCAATCAGGGAGCAGTATTTAGAGGAGTGGATTTCCTGGGATGGACGCCAGTCGGTTAATTTCCACGCAGTGGTAACTTACCAGCTAGCTCTTCTTAAACTGAACTCTGTGTTTTGGCTCAAGCTCACCTCCTTGTCTTCCTTGTTCCCTAGAAGCCTTGCAGTTCCAAGCCGGTTCTCTTCTCAGTCCTCCTGGATCCATCCTCCGCTGCTCACCTGTCTGTCCACCCTCTGGAGCTCTCTAGTCGAAACCCGACACTCAGCCAAACTCAATCTCTGTGGGCTCATCCAACCTCCCCTCATCTGCTCCGCTCTCCATCGACCTGTAAGGAGTTTGCATCTTTTCTAGTTAACTCAGTTCCCTAGCCCGAATCTAACTGATCTCTCTCTCTGCACAGTTCCTGATTAAGCCGCTGTTTCCTGAGAATCTTCGCCGATCCAAAAACTATCTCTCTGTCAAAACTTTTCAATAAACTTTCTTAACCGCTTCCAGTTTCGTGTTGTGTCTGCGCCAGAGTCAACTCTAGAATCATGTCAGAAGGAGCAATCAGCTAAGTGAGCTTAGTGCTTGGAAAAAATCTTTCATTCCTTTAGAGACAGCATGAAAAGTCAGCTGAGTACAAAACATAGAGAGGAAAACAAGAAGAAAAGGGACAAGAAGAGAGGGACACAACCTAGAACAGAGAATGGATGTCTATTCTATTAACATTTCTCTATCTGTAGAATGGGGCTGTTTTATGTGTTGTCTTCTCCATTCAGAGGGCCCCCTGTCTGTCTTTGCCTAGGGCCCCAAATTTCTTAAATCCGTCCCTGACTGCAATACATACACTCACGGGCCCCTTTATTAGGTACACCTGTCCAACTGCTCGTTAACACTTAATTTCTAAGCAGCCAATCACATGGCGGCAACTCAGTGCATTTAGGCATGTAGACATGGTCAAGACAATCTCCTGCAGTTCAAACAGAGCATCAGTATGGGGAAGAAAGGTGATTTGAGTGACTTTGAACGTGGCATGATTGTTGGTGCCAGAAGGGCTGGTCTGAGTATTTCAGAAACTGCTGATCTACTGGGATTTTCACGCACAACCATCTCTAGGGTTTACAGAGAATGGTCCGAAAAAGAAAAAAACATCCAGTGAGCGGCAGTTCTGTGGGCGGAAATGCCTTGTTGATGCCAGAGGTCAGAGGAGAATGGCCAGACTGCTTCGAGCTGATAGAAGGGCAACAGTGACTCAAATAACCACCCGTTACAACCAAGGTGGGCAGAAGAGCATCTCTGAAGGCACAGTACGTCGAACTTTGAGGCAGATGGGCTACAGCAGCAGAAGACCACACCGGGTGCCACTCCTTTCAGCTAAGAACAGGAAACTGAGGCTACAATTTGCACAAGCTCATGGAAATTGGACAATAGAAGATTGGAAAAACGTTGCCTGGTCTGACGAGTCTCGATTTCTGCTGCAACATTCGGATGGTAGGGTCAGAATTTGGCGTCTACAACTTGAAAGCATGGATCCATCCTGCCTTGTATCAATGGTTCAGGCTGGTGGTGGTGGTTTCATGGTGTGGGGAATATTTGCTTGGCACTCTTTGGGCCCCTTGGTACCAATGGAGCATCGTTGCAACGCCACAGCCTACCTGAGTATTGTTGCTGACCATGTCCATCCCTTTATGACCACAATGTACCCAACTTCTGATGGCTACTTTCAGCAGGATAATGCGCCATGTCATAAAGCTGGAATCATCTCAGACTGGTTTCTTGAACATGACAATGAGTTCACTGTACTCAAATGGCCTCCACAGTCACCAGATCTCAATCCAATAGAGCATCTTTGGGATGTGGTGGAACGGGAGATTCGCATCATGGATGTGCAGCCGACAAATCTGAGGCAACTGTGTGATGCCATCATGTCAATATGGACCAAACTCCCTGAGGAATGCTTCCAGCACCTTGTTGAATCTATGCCACCAAGAATTGAGGTAGTTCTGAAGGCAAAAGGGGGTCCAACCCGTTACTAGCATGGGGTACCTAATAAAGTGGCCGGTGAGTGTATATTCTCTCAACATGTGACTGCAACAATAAGCTTACATAAAAACCAGCCGTTGTCTTCATAGGGCACCAGGCTCACTTCACTCTGTTTGCGATTTTTCTTGAACCACTAGTGGCAAAAATCAGGAAAACTAAAGCTATCAAAGGCATAAAATGCATGAACATAAACTAAATTCAAACTTTATGAGGACGATGCATTAATTTTTCCCCAGTATTCACCAACTTTTCTCAAGAAATATTCTCTAGAGTTAAATATCGGGGTATTCTATTCTATAACTTGATTAAAATCTTCTGTTATTCTGATTATCTGTTCATCACATAATTTCCTAAAAACATCAGCAGAGAGGGGGTGTTATATATTTCAGTATTTATCCGTCTTCTAATTTAGTGGCTTTGACTAAATCAAATCATCTCCTGCTGTTTAAAGATGCATTACCCAGAAATCTAACAGTTTTATATTAAAATATGAATGTTTGTGTTGAGCTTCAGTTGTCCTGTCATAAAAGCTTTCTAAAACTCTTTGCCACATGTATTTTTTGCACTGGAAATTTCCCTTTTAACTTGGTTAAGTTCCAACAGTGCCTATTGTAAATTCTAGTTTTTCTTTTATCTGCAGTGCATATATTTCTCTCAGCATGTGACTGCAGCAATAAACATACATAAACAACAGTATTTGTCTTCATAGGGTATAAGGCCCACTTCACTCTGCAATTTTTCTTGAACCACTAGTAAAATCTACACTTATTCTAATTATCTGTTCTTCCCACAGCTCCCTAAAAGCATCAGGAGAGCGGGGATGTATTTGGGCATTTATCCATCTTCTAATTTAGTGGCTTTAACTACCACTGATGAGAGTGCGGAAACATGAGCACATTACCCCCGTTCTCCATTCACTACACTGGCTTCCCATCCACACCAGGATAGAATAGAATGTGAGGGATTGTATTTGAGTCAATGAGTCAATGCAATCAACTGGTTTTCCTTAGATAGAAAACTTTGTATCAATTTGACTGTATGATCTGGTTGAACTGTAAAGTGCCTTGAGATGACATGTGTTGTGAATTTGGCACTATATAAATAAACTGAATTGAAACTGAATTGAATACAAGGTCTCTCTCCTCACACATCAATGCATCCATGGACATGCCCCCTCCCCCCCCTACCTCAAAGAACTTATCAAGCCACAGAACACGTCCCGCTCCCTTCGCTCCACTCACTCAAACCTGCTCCACATTCCCAGAACCAGACTCAGGACAATGGGAGATGGAGCATTTTGTGCTGCTGCCCCACGTCTGTGGAATTCCCTCCCTGACACCCTGAGGGCACCAAAGTCCACTGAGTGTTTTAAAAAGGGCCTTAAAACATTTCTTTTTAGCAAAACTTTTGGTACCCCTTAGATGTTTCTTTCTTCTCTTTTAAAACAGTTTTTATTATTTTATTTTATATTTTTTATTTCATTTTATATATATATATATATATATATATATATATATATATATATATATATATATATATATATATATATATATATATGTATTTTTTTATTTCTATGTATTTCTTTTTTAATGCTTTTTTAAATGCTTTTTTTGTAGCACTTTGAGGCCTTTTTGGTGAAAAGTGCAGTATAAAATTAAATGAATTATTATTATTATTATAACTAAACCAAATCATCTCCTGCTGTTTAAAGAGACATTACTCAGAAATCTGAGTATCATATTAAAATATGAATGTTTGTGTTGAGCTCAGTTGAAAACTGTCATAAAAGTTTTCTAAAACTTTTTGCCACATGTATTTTTGGAGTTTAAAAGTGGCTTGGTCCAACAAACCTGAATCAAATGGCTCCTCAGTACGAAGTCGGTTTCTGCAGTCTTCTTAATTATCTAATGAATTCATTCAGATGTTTTGAACCAAAGGAACATCTAAAAGTTGCAGGATACCGGCCCTCAGGAACTGGAATTGCCCGCCCCTGCTCTATGAGGAGTGATTCTAACAGTCAGGCACTCATCTGCTGGCAGTCAGTAAGTTTTGCTGCTTGTATAACATTTCACCTTTTCTGTAAGAGACTGTAAAACAATGGTAAACAAACCCTGAGAAATTGTTAATGTTGCTACATTAACATGAAAAAATACACTCACTGGCCACTTTATTAGGTACCCCATGCTAGTAACAGGTTGGACCCCCTTTTGCCTTCAGAACTGCCTCAATTCTTGGTGGCATCGATTCAACAAGGTGCTGGAAGCATTCCTCAGGGAGTTCGGTCCATATTGACATGATGGCATCACACAGTTGCTGCAGATTTGTCGGCTGCACATCCATGATGCGAATCTCCCGTTCCACCACATCCCAAAGATGCTCTATTGGATTGAGATCTGGTGACTGTGGAGGCCATTTGAGTACAGTGAACTCATTGTCATGTTCAAGAAACCAGCCTGAGATGATTCCAGCTTTATGACATGGCGCATTATCCTGCTGAAAGTAGCCATCAGAAGTTGGGTACATTGCGGTCATAAAGGGATGGACATGGTCAGCAACAATACTCAGGTAGGCTGTGGCATTGCAACGATGCTCAATTGGTACCAAGGGGCCCAAAGAGTGCCAAGAAAATATTCCCCACACCATGACACCACCACCACCAGCCTGAACCGTTGATACAAGGCAGGATGGATCCATGCTTTCAAGTTGTAGACGCCAAATTCTGACCCTACCATCCGAATGTCGCAGCAGAAATCGAGACTCATCAGACCAGGCAACGTTTTTCCAATCTTCTATTGTCCAATTTCCATGAGCTTGTGCAAATTGTAGCCTCAGTTTCCTGTTCTTAGCTGAAAGGAGTGGCACCCGGTGTGGTCTTCTGCTGCTGTAGCCCATCTGCCTCAAAGTTCGACGTACTGTGCGTTCAGATATGCTCTTCTGCCCACCTTGGTTGTAACGGGTGGTTATTTGAGTCACTGTTGCCCTTCTATCAGCTCCAACCAGTCTGGCCATTCTCCTCTGACCTCTGGCATCAACAAGGCATTTCCGCCCACAGAACTGCCGCTCACTGGATGTTTTTTCTTTTTCGGACCATTCTCTGTAAACCCTAGAGATGGTTGTGCGTGAAAATCCCAGTAGATCAGCAGTTTCTGAAATACTCAGACCAGCCCTTCTGGCACCAACAATCATGCCACGTTCAAAGTCACTCAGATCATCTTTCTTCCCCATACTGATGCTCTGTTTGAACTGCAGGAGATTGTCTTGACCATGTCTATATGCCTAAATGCACTGAGTTGCCGCCATGTGATTGGCTGCTTAGAAATTAAGTGTTAACGAGCAGTTGGACAGGTGTACCTAATAAAGTGGCCGGTGAGTGTACATACAAGCCAAAAATCTTGAGTGCACCCTCAGGGGAAAGAGGAGGATTAAAATGAGCTTTTTTCCTAAAAAAGAAAAGCCCAAAAAACATTAATTTATTGGAGGGACTGTAGAAATAAAATACCAGGTTATGACTTATTTAAAGAAGAGGAAGACTGTTTTGCAAGAAGGAAATCTCCAGTGATGAGAAGGGTGTGCTTCAATAAAAATTCTGGTTCTGCTCAGAATGAATCAAGTATTATGACCCCAAACAAACCGTCATGGCTGGTTTAATTTCTTTAAAAAGATAAACTCCTGCATGAAACGTGCTTAAAAATGTGAAAGATGACTTAAGATAAAGGAGGACTAGATCTGCTTTACTTTCATCATTAATTCTTTGCAAATGGAAAACAGACAATTGTATACACAGAGCGTATAAAAAATGGAATTTGGCTTTCTTACAACTCTCATGACATTTCCAGTTTTAAAGTGCAACAGTAATCAAAAGTAAACTTTGGGAGAAAAAAAAACATGGTGCAAAAAAAACCTCTGCTTTGATAATGGTCAGTTTGACTCAGAGACTGTGACATGATTTAGAGCCTTTTCAACATTCAGCTATTTTCTCAGTTTTTTCCCAACAGTTCAGCTGTCTAATGGCGGTGGGAAAGAGAAACTGTTATGAAACCTGCTGGTCCTGCATTAAATGCTGTGAAGCCTCTTCCCAGAGGGCAGCAGGGAGAACAGTCCATGGTGGGGGGGTGAGGGGTCATTGATGATGTCACGGGCGCAGCGCTGGGATGAAATGTCTTTAATGGAGGGAAGAGGAGCCCCCATGATCCTCTCTGCTGTTCTCCCCTTCTTCCAGTCTGTGGCGCTGCACCGTAATTTCGTACGTTTTGGACGTTTTTTGGGACGTTTTTTTCGTCCTATGCGCATCTTACCCCATCCAAGAACATAGAATATAAATTACAATTAGCCCTAACCCATAATGCCTTAACATGGCCATCTCACCATAATATGCTTGATGTTAAGCCCTCTTTTACATTAAATGTCTCCTTTTAAACACCTGATGAGCAACCTTAAATTAACCACAATTAGTGAATTAATACCATAATGTGACCACTCCTCACTAATTTCTATAAAATCCCTTACACCCTATTTTACACCGAAATTATCAAAATCTTAACCTTTAGTAACAACACTCCTACCAATATTAGACCTAAAAAACATTTATTTATAAAACATTTCCCTCTACCTACCTCCCTTCCCTCAGTTTAGAACTGCAGGGAGTGGAGGGGGCAGAGTTCACATGCCAGACTGGCGGGGGTCAACTTAGCCCATTCCAGGGCGGTTTACCCTGACTCTGCTTCCTCCATTGAACTAAAATTAATATACTTATCTTCAATTAATCATAACCTCCACCCTTATACTACACTTATAGCACATATCACCTTACCAGACCAATTAGCTACTGACCCTAATATTAGTGGAATCCATGCCTAGCCCTAACACCTGACCCTTGCCTTAAAATTACACTTAGCCGATCCCTAGCCTTGACACTTGCCCTAAACCTAATTTTAAGCCTTGCCTTAACCCTAAAACTTAGCCATTACTCTAAAAGCTAACCCTAGTTCTCCAAGTTTTACAAACTGGCTTGGCTATGGATCTGAGAGATACCAACGAACGTGCGTCGGCCCGTGCAATGCCTTTGATCCCCTAACAAACTGCTCTAGTCGTCGGACTGGGTGGGGGGGGGGGGGGTCATCGAGAGAGTGTCTAACGCCTAAGATATAAAACAGCAAGCAACGTAGTTAGAGACATGAATAAGTGATTATTGCACTGTTTTTCCCAGTTTTACGTCCGTCCGCGGATCTGCTTTTTTTTTCTGTCTGCCAGCGCATGCGCACTGATGTGGTTTTTTGAGGAAAAATGTCAAAAACGTACGAAATAGTGTGCATAACTTTTCGTATACGATTTCATATGAACTGATAATGAGAATATGTTGGGAGGATTGGTAATATATATATAACTAAACAGTTATCTTGGTTTCCGTGCTCGGCATGATCTCGGCACTTTTCAAAAGGTTAGTGTAAACGGGGCTATAGTGTAAACAGAGCTGCAGTTCCAACTATATATCTTGTTTTAATTAGCACAGTAGCAGCCATTCAAAATGGCCCTTCCCAGTGAAAAGCCAGCTGAATGGCAGCCTACTCCCCTGCGACTCCCAGCAGAATCCCCTCCAACAGCCACTGGCCTTCTCCTGGGCGTGCATATTTTTTACTCTGACTCCACCCTTTCACTGAATTACAGGATCTGACCAGATAAAGCTTCTCTTTAGATCTTAATGTCCACAAATCATGAAAGAAAGAATATTTTAGTACAAAAGATTGATGTTTAAAAAGGAATTTTAGGGAGACAGCCAAAAACCGATCTAGGAAAGTGGAGAATTTTGAATGGCTACTACTGTATGAATGCACTCTGAGGATCATAGGATGACCTGGTTCTAATACTTCCTGAATAGGTTGGGGAATAAAAGTTAACTTAGAAGACAAACTTAGAAAGTTAAGCTGATTCCAGGCAGTATATTCAGGAAAATTATCCCCCTGTTGCAGCAGGTAAAGGCAACAGATGGTTTAGATAAAGGACTGATTCTAGATCAGACGTCTGCAACCTTTTAATACTCTAGATAGATATAAACAAGCAGCTTCCTCTGGTCGCCTGTCCTCCGTATTCCAACAGAAAACATTATATGTATTCTGCATGGCGATAAATCCAAACTTCATCCCAGAATCCAAAGAAAAAAATAAAAAGTTCTTACGCAGGCCACAGGACGAGCAGCACTTTTTATTTTTTTCTTTGGATTCCTCAGACGTCTCTCTCTCTGCTCCGTTCTCTTCTTTCTTTTTTCTGCTGTTAAAAAAACAAATTCCACTCCAGTGACTTGAAGCTTTTTTTTCTTTTATTTTGTACAAGAAATATGTGTATAAAAATAAATCAAGATTGTAAAAAAAAATATCTGTTCATCCTCTAAACATTCATCAGCACTAGAGACTGACATTTTTTCGGGAATCCCATGGGTCACGGGATTCCCGTGGGATTCCCGTGGGATGGGAGTCAGTATTAGTAACGATCACGGGATTGGGACGGTACAGGATTAAACATTAACGGGAGCGGGAGCAAACCAATAGTAACTCCCGCTCTGAGTTTTTCACCCGCGCTCAAAAACAACAAGAATGGGAGTGGAGCAGGAGCGGGAGTCATTCTGAATGGGAGCGGGATGGGAGTGGGAGTAATTTCCCCAGGAGTGGGACGGGACAGGATTTACAGGTGCTGGTCATAAAATTAGAATATCATGAAAAAGTAGATTGATTTCAGTAATTCCATTTAAAAAGTGAAACTTGTATATTATATTCATACATTACATACAAACTCATATATTTCAGATGTTTATTTTGTTTAATTTTGATGATTACAAATGACAACAAATGAAAATCTCAAATTCATCATATCAGAAAATTAGAATATTGTGAAAAGGTTCAAAATTGATGGCCCCTGGTGCCACACTCTAATCAGCTAATTAACTCAAACCACCTGCAAAAGGCTTTAAATGGTCTTTCAGTCTAGTTCTATAGGCTACACAATCATGGGGAAGACTGCTGACTTGACAGTTGTCCAAAAGACGACCATCGACACCTTGCACAAGGAGGGCAAGACACAAAAGGTCATCGCTAAAGAGGCTGGCTGTTCACAGAGCTCAGTGTCCAAGCACATTAATAGAGAGGCGAAGGGAAGGAAAAGATGTGGTCGAAAAAAGTGTACAAGCAAGAGAGATAACCGCACCCTGGAGAGGATTGTGAAACAAAACCCATTCAAAAATGTGGGGGAGATTCACAAAGAGTGGACTGCAGCTGGAGTGAGTGCTTCAAGAACCACCACACACAGACGTATGAAAGACATGGGTTTCTGCTGTCGCATTCCTTGTGTCAAGCCACTCTTGAACCACAGACAGCGTCAGAAGCGTCTTGCCTGGGCTAAAGAGAAACAGGACTGGACTGCTGGTGAGTGGTCCAAAGTCATGTTCTCTGATGAAAGTAAATTTTGCATTTCCTTTGGAAATCAAGGTCCCAGAGTCTGGAGGAAAAGAAGAGAGGCACTTCATCCACGTTGCTTGAAGTCCAGTGTAAAGTTTCCACAGTCAGTGATGGTTTGGGGTGCCATGTCATCTGCTGGTGTTGGTCCATTGTGTTTTCTGAGGTCCAGGGTCAACGCAGCCACATACCAGGAAGTTTTAGAGCACTTCATGCTTCCTGCAGCTGACCAACTTTTTGGAGATGCAGATTTCATTTTCCAACAGGACTTGGCACCTGCACACAGTGCCAAAGCTACCAGTACCTGGTTGAAGGACCATGGTATCCCTGTTCTTAATTGGCCAGCAAACTCTCCTGACCTTAACCCCATAGAAAATCTATGGGGTATTGTGAAGAAGAAGATGCAATACACCAGACCCAACAATTCAGAAGAGCTAAAAGCCACTATTAGAGCAACCTGGGCTATCATAACACCTGAGCAGTGCCACAGACTGATCGACTCCATGCCACGCCGCATTGCTGCAGTAATACAGGCCAAAGGAGGCCCAACTAAATACTGAGTGCTGTACATGCTCATACTTTTCATGTTCATACTTTTCAGTTGGCCAACATTTCTATAAATCCTTTGTTTTTATTGGTCTTCAGTAATATTCTAATTTTCTGATATGATGAATTTGAGATTTTCATTTGTTGTCATTTGTAATCATCAAAATTAAACAAAATAAACATCTGAAATATATGAGTTTGTATGTAATGTATGAATATAATATACAAGTTTCACTTTTTAAATGGAATTACTGAAATCAATCTACTTTTTCATGATATTCTAATTTTATGACCAGCACCTGTAGATTTCTACTCTGGCCCGGGATCGGGACGGGACACCATTTTTTTCTGTGGGAGTGGGACGGGACAGGAGTGAAAGCCTCATCATAGAACGTTATAACACATTTCAGATCCCAGAGTAAAATCCTTCCTGGCGTAGCTTTCCTCCACAGGTGGGATGTAGGGATAGTCTGTGGGGGTGTAATAAGGGGTGTATTCAGGGACAGGGATGCTCTCCTGCTGGGCCGGCCAGCAGCCCGGCATAAAGTCCTGATGGGAGCCGCATTGCTGGTAGGAGTAGTTTTCCAAGGGGAAGCTGTGGAAGCTGGACTCCATCCTAGTAGGCGAGTCGTAGCAAGATGAGGAGGAAGAAGAGAAGGAGTCCTGTGGGGAGTAGCTGTTGGGATCCAGGGGGTTGCAGAGCGTCAGGGACTCGGATGAGGAGTAGGCAGCCTGAAAGAGAGGGACAGCGATCAGATGCAAAGGACCATTATGGAAAGAACTCAGTGAGAAGGACACCAGCAGGCGCTGCGTTGTAAATATCTGTTCTTCACTGGAATCAGTCTTCATTGGAGAGACAGTTTAAGTGAGTTAAATGAAACTCAGTTTAGGGAAATAGTTTTGTCCCGGTTTAAATTAGCATAAAATCACCCCAACAGTGACCAATCGCCCTCATTTTGGTTAATTAACTCAGTTTATTCGTCAACTACTGAAAAAAAAATAATGCAACTGCTTTTGGCATTTACTAAATCATATTTAGTTACTTTAAGACAGTTGTTTTATATCCTACCCTGCTAACATGAAACAATTGTGTTAAAGTAATGATATGAATTATGATTAAGTAAATGGTGAAAATAGTTGCATTACTTTTTTATTTTAGGTTTCCATTTAGTTGTAACTATGTTAAAAGATGGTTAAAAGGTGAAAGAATTAATAGATGCAAAGAGTTCTGCTAAAATCTCAAAAAGCTTCACATCTCAGTTTAGGGCATTTAGGAAAAGGTCAGTCCCAGAAAATAATGTATTGATACTGATGATACTTATATTAATCATATATTAATTTCCTAATAGCGGTTGAAATTTAGTTTGATTGACATTTTACTGTTCTTTGTATGATAAATTGTTATTTGATGGTTTGCTTTTGTTTTTTGTAACGTCTGAAGAAAAAAAAGAGGAAAATGTGAACTTTTTGCATTATATATATAAAATCTCATTTACTTTCTCATTCAAAGCCTGGAAAAATAAACTAACTGATGTTTTACTTTGTTATTTGATATCTTCATTTGTTTATTGGACTGTTAAAGATCATTTTCTATTACATGAAAGTAAGAAAAAATAAAGTGTTTAGATGGAGAAAGAGGCTGAGACTCACCATTCCCTGGCCGTAGTAGTCCACATCGGAGGACAGAGCGTGGTTCCAGGGCAGAGGGGAGGAGGTGGGATGGGAGGCCATGGGGGAGCTGTAGTCCATGCCTCCTCTGGGGCTGAAGCTGTAGCCGTTGCTGGGCAGCATCACGTCTCCAAACTGCTGCTGCTGCTGCTGGGGGTCGCCGAAAACAGCCGCCTGCACGTGCATGCTGCACGAGCTGTCAGGGGCAGTGAAGGAGGGCGCGCACAGCTGCAGGGCTCGCGAGCCCATCTCTGCCAAAGGGGCTGAAAGAGGAGGCTCCTGGCGACCTGAAGGGATCAGATTTAAAAGTCATATCAGAGCCGCGCTGATGGTGAACACAGTCTAAAGATTGGTTTCTAAATGGACTCCATTTATTTTATACATTTTTTTTCTTAAGGGAGATTAAGTGTCTTCAGGGCAGCATGCGCGCGCGCTGCTCAGACCTCATTGGGTCTTTAAATTTAAATTTAGAGCGATGAGTGGAGAGCTGCAGGTTGGAAATAATTTACAGCCTCTGCATTCCAAGCAGCCTGAGTTTAAGGGCTGGTTATGCTCCTGCAGCAGTGAGCGAGGTGCTCCAGCTCTGCGGGGTCAGGGGCAGGTCCCTACCTGCAGCAGCGGGGAATGCAGCGCGCTGCATGGCTTTATTCCAGCTGCGCTGCAGTCTTTAACTCAAGGCGCATGGCTAACCCTAACCCTAACCCATGGCACAAAATAAAATCCCTAAAAAAATCTAATAAATCAGCGAATGAATGATTTAATGAATAAATGGTTAGACTTTCTCACTTACTTGGATGGGTGGGCATGCAAAGCTCCTTTTGTTCCAAGTAAACCTGGAGAAGCAGTCAGTGCCAGAGAGGATCAATCATGAGAGAGAGGAAAGAAAGCGGGATAGTTAGAACTTTGGTTTGTAAAGGAGCAAATTTATAACTGTTAAAAATAAATAAAAAGACTTTAACACTTGATTTTTTTGCCGCAAGAAGAGCAAGGGGTTATTTATTAGTGATTGCTGTGCAGGGGTCGCAGAAAGGGAAGGTGGGGCTGGGGAGTGTTTACCGTTTGGAGCTTCTTACTGCTGGCCTCCCGGGCTCGGTGTCTCTGCAGCAGCTCTTTCACTGTGGTCTTTACCCGGACGCCCTGGTACACCCTTGGCTTTTCTGCACAAAAAGACCAACTGTTTACCAAACAGTCCCCCCACAGAACACATACCTCTCACCCCACCTCACCCCCAAGGAGAGTTTCCCTTCTTCCCATCCGATTAAATAAATGCATCACCTTAAATCTGTTGTTTAACAACATGTTTTTTCGATATATATATAATTTAATAAATATTTTTCTGCTTTAAAATGTGAACTTTTCTGTGTGTAAAAAGCGCAGTTAATGCGCACATTAGCCGCAGAACACCCCTCCGCTCTCCCGACTCTTTTTCTTCCCCCATCCGCCTCAGACTGAGGCGCTTTTCCAACCTTTCAAATCCCCGCAGCGCGCAGACCAGGAAGAAAGCAAAGGAATAGAAATCGGCACAAAATGCTGCAACAGTAAGTTTTTTGGGTTTTTTTACCATAAAAGCGAGCGGAATATATATTCTTGATGTAAAAAACACCATTTGTGGTTTAAAAGCTCCTCCGATTCGTTTGGTCAAACTCAGTAACATATAAACAAAAGTAGATGAGCGCCAGGAAAGCGATCAATCGAGAAAACTAAGGAAAATACTATGAGTGCGGAGTTGTGCGCCGAGGAGTTAAAAAGCGTTTTAACGCGGATTTATAAAAGTACTTTGATAGTTTTATGATTTTCTCTGTGATTCTAATGCGATCAGATTTTGTGTTGTGGGAAATGTTGCAGCTACTTCACGTCGGGATTGTTTTCCAACCAATACCCTCCTCAAAACTCTTCTCCAATCTCTGTTATTTTATTCAAATCACCCCTGCCCCCCTTTTTGAATGCGTGACAGTGTTAACCTGTGGCGTTTGCATGCAGGGTTATTTGCAGATTTAAAAAAATAATAAATTTAATAAGTAGGGAAAATTAATAAAAGCTTCTTCTAAAGCATAAAGGTACACCGTGTGTGCGTAATTTGGCCCCTGAAGGCGCAATTTAATGAACTCTGGAATGGCGAGGAGATTTGATGAGACAAGAAAGGATCGGTTGCAAAACCTCCTCTGATAAATATTCATATAGTTAAATGCTTCTGTTGATTTGTTTTAAATGTGGGGAAATAATGGACTAAAACGACACGCAGACACATCCCACTCAAACGCCCTGTTACGCACAAGCTGTCCGGACAGAGCGCCTAAGTCTTAAATCTTAGCTCCACTGGCAAATCATCATGATCCAAAATGTGAGCACAAAAAAAAAAATGCACATCTACATGTGAATTGCTTCAACTAACGCTCAGAATAATCTAAACGTCGTGTATATTAATAAAAGTTTGTAAAACGGTCATGTGCTTAAACACATTCAGGCTGTATTTCAGAAGGAGGCAGGTGGAAGGTTAGAATATAACCAAGGAGGCTTAATAAAACTATTCAGACCTTCAGCAATAATTGTAAAAGTGCAAATAAATAAGCTTATAAATGCTCATAAAACCCTCTGCGTTTTCTTCTGCCTTAAAATGTTGCTTATTTTACTTTTTTTTAAGTTCTATTTCCAAAGCCAAGATTAACATTTCATTTTTTTCTTTTCTTTTTTTAACAGGACAAAAGGCAAACAAAATCGAATCCCCAGATAAAAAAACAAACTCAAGGTCCAACTTACCAGACATGATGACTGAGATGAGGAGAGATTCCCTGGAGAAAACCTTTGGATCTCAACAACGTTCTGCTCTGCTTCAGCAAAATGGCCAAGAACGAAATTTCTACAAAAGTCTCCAAAAACAACAAGTCAAATGTATTCCAGCGGGGTCAGAGCATACAACAATATTGTAATAAAGCTGGGGACATATTAGTTTGAGATTTTCTCTCTCCATCCCTACTATTTAAAACCCCTAGAACTCAATGATTTGACAATGATTTGATTGCGCGTTACTTACAATTTGAATATTCAGAAGCAACGCTCTCAAATCGATTTTTCAATAAAAATAACTACGCAAGGACTTTTTAAAAGCCCTACTGTAATATAATATGGTAGTGTTTTATACTTTGGATGGAAAAAAGTACACTTTTATCAATTTTAAGCTCCTTTTGACACATCAGAGCACCCGAGCCCCTTATTGCACACATAACCTCTGGATGCTGCTTTTTGCGCACTTTTAAAAGCTACTTTCACCCAAAATCTCATCTCACAGGACCAGAGATGCATTATAGACACTATAAATGTGCGGAAAATTAATTTTAATTTTTGGGGGAAAGAAAAACGCATAAATATGGGATAGAAGGGGGCGTGGCATAGAGCAGCAGCCATCTTTGGCTTCGCAGGCCTTGAGCTGCTGCAGCAAGTGGTCTCAGTGTTCTCACCTGCTGCAGGGGGATACTCAGCTGCTCTGTCCTTCTATAAATCTAATCATTTCCAGTTTTCCTTCTACATCAAATAATAATTATTATTATTTTGCATTTAATGTAGAAACTACAGCACTCCGCTTTTTTATTTTGCAACAGTTTGGCTCCCAGATCACACAACAAATTTAAAATCGAAATGTTGATCCAATAAAAACCGCATAAAAATAATAATAAACTGCCTGGATTTAGATAAATCCATATTTCTTTTTTAATCTATTTAATGTGAGTGTTTTCAATATGCTAAGAATGTTGTTAATATTTATATTCATACGAATAATATGATTGCGTTATGATGTTTTAGTTCTTTTTAATAATTACCTAAATTCCTCAAGATGCACAAGCAGTAGTAGATATTTTAATCTAAATGGATTTTATAATAGGAATCCTATTAACATCATGGTTATATTACCTTATTTTGATGATAATAAATATATGCTTAATAAAATAATAAAAGGATTATTTTAGGTTTAGATTATTTAAGCCTTTTTCTTGTGTCCAGTTCTGATCATGAAGTCCCCTCCTCACTCTGCTCCACTCCGGGCCCCTGAGCCCTGCAGCCCGCCGCTGAAGCCTCTGGTGGCTCAGTAGCTCTACCTAGTGCTCATATCCTTAACTTTTTTTTTATTGCAAACAAAAAAGATACAAGAACAACGTAGAACATTAATAATTACACACAGATACAACATCACAGGGCTTTACAGAATATATAGTAATTATTTGTCAATTTCAAAATCAAATCTGTTGAGGTTTGCAATTCTTTAAGGGCAGATATGATTTGAATCGCTTTAGCATTTGAGCCGAATTTTAATTATTTTATATGGATATTAATAGAAGATAATAAAATCTGGAAATTAGTTTTTTGTTGTAAATATTTGGAGGTGTGAATATGATATTTACCGTAAATAATAAAGTTAACAATATAAAAATTCTGTTTTGACAAGTTCACATAAAGCATCCTTATTCGTTGAAGAAATATTGAGATTTCTTTGATGTAAAAAAATTAAAATATTTCTCCAGAATATTTTGGTATAATTAAAATCCTGTAAAAAGATGATGAAACTTTTCTTCCATTTTTTTTAACAAAAAGTCCACATTGGGTCCAATTCCCATTTATATCTGTTTTTATATACTTTAACAGGATAAAGAAAATTACATTTTATAAGAAATTAAATGAAATCAAATTTCATAAGAAATTTCACTTACTTCATTGTTTATTACGCATTTTTTAAGGAGCAACTAATTCCACTTCCAATGTTTATTTTCAAAAATGCTGGACCAATAACATATACAAGCTGGTGAAAAAACAACATCTCGTAATAAAATATTTTTTACCTTTTATTGGTTGTTTTCTTACTTATAAAAAGACAATAATAATCAATATAAATTAAGTTTTGATTAAAACTTGGCATTGAGTGAATTTGACGTGTGGGTAAATATGATAAAAAAGTTTAATGACCAACTGGGGATTCGTTAAAAACAACAACATACTCTATAGAGGTATATTCTTAATTCTTTCCAATATATAACCAGATCATAAATGCAGCAATCTAAAACCTTTTTTTTTTATTCTGTACCGACAAACCATACCAGCAGAGCTTTGGTATCCTAAACCTTTCAGGCACATTTGTCTATAAAAAGGTGAGCTGTATCAAACTTTTAGTGGGATATAAGAAGTGACAAATGTGCAATTTGTCTACAACGTTGAAGTGTTGCAAGCAGAATAAGCAGCAACGCTTTTAGTTTGATAAAGACTCATCATCTCATCTGAAAAAACATTGGGTTTGAGCTTTTTCCCCAGTTTTCAGAGGTTAGTATCACCAAAGGGGGGGAGAGAATTATTCACGTTTAACCAGAAACAGGCAAAGTGTTTTGGAGTCTAACAGAAAAACCATATAAAGGTGTTGAAGCAGTTAATGCTTTTTTTTTAAATTCAAGTCATCAATTCTATTCAGTTTATTTCTATAGCTCCAATTCACATCATGTCATCTCAGGTCACTTTCCAGTTCACAAGATCATCCAGTCAGAATGATTCAAAGTTTTCTATCTAAGGAAAACCAGCTGATTGCATCGACTCATTGACTCTTCAGCAATCCCTCACACTAAGAATGCTTGTAGCAACAGTGGAGAGGAAAAACTCCCTAGAAACCTCCAGCAGAACCAGGCTCAGTGTGAGCGGCCATCTGCTGAGGCCCACTGGGGTTCAAGGAGACAGAAGCAGACATAGAAAAAGAAGCATAGATACAAAAGGCAACTGTCAACCAGCTCCACAGGCGGCCCCGTCCAGGAAACACACAGCCAGGCAGACGAGCTCCGAGCCAGCTCCCATGTCAGAGGATGAAGAGAGCACATCCAGTTAGTCACAGTCAGAGAAACAGGACTACACTGGAAAACAGGCCAAGCTCCAACATCTGGAAATAAAGGTGTTGATGGCAGCAGCACAGCTGATATTTCTCTCCAGGATGGAGTCACAGCCAAACAGGAACAGACCAGATGAAGCTACTATGAGAAAAAGCAGAGAGAGCAGAACGTTAGAGATTGAACTAACAGATTCTGCAGAGTAGGAGAATAGAGATAGAATGATGATGTCATGATGTCATCAGACAACACAGTTTGTCTTCGTTTACTGACTGTGGCTATGGAGCTGCAGACCAGTCAGATGATGCTGAGGGAGGAACTTTTCCCTAATGTTAGGACCAGAATAATCTAGAAAAAAAGCAAGGTGATGAGGTCAAAAGAAATGTTTTTATTCTAAAACCTTAAAAAACAAACCTGGGTTCTTTAAAATGACATTTTTTCTTCAGTTAGTATTTCTTAAAAGCTATGTTGTCTTTTTCCAGAGATGATGTAACATTTGCAACTCTAAAGGAGTTTTATTAGCATGGCCTAAGAGCAACAATGGTTCTTTGGGTTTTAAAGGTTTAGACCTCTGCTGTAGATCAAAACTGGTCTTTAAACAGTCAATGATATTCCATTAGTGTTCATTTAACTAAACTAACTGCTATGGGCTAGATGACCAAAACTTAATTTTAACTGTTTATTTGATGAATTGAACTTTTCTTGAAGTAATACAAATTAAACCTGGTTTAATGTAAGTAAAAAAACTTTAGCAAAAAAAGCAAAGCATAAAATAATTCTCTATGACAGACAGTTCCCACAGAGCCAGAAACAAAAGGGAATTACTTAGAAACGTTGGCATGATACCAGCAGATGGCGTAACATAGGAACAGCCTCATGAGATGCGTTATGGAAATGTAATGTAAATATTATTCCCTTTATTGTCCCACAATGGGGAAATTCACTCTCTGCATTTAACCCATCCTCTTGGGGAGCAGTGGGCTGGAAGCAGTGGGCTGCCATTGTGCGACGCCCGAGGAGCAGTGTGTGTGGTTAAGGGTCTTGCTCAGGAACCCAGGGTGGAGGCTGTGGGGATTAAAGCAGGTACTTGCAACCTTCTCAGAGCACAGAGCACTGCTCTAACAACTAGGCCAACACGCCCCTTACCAAGGCTTTGGTTTATTTAATTATTTATTCTACATTAACTATGGCTTTGTCAAGTAGTAGGGCTCAGTCAGTAGTATAGTTGTAAAATAAAAGAAAGGGGATGGTGGATCTTTTTTTTGGAAGCATACATAGCTTAATTAATATATTCTATTAACCCAAAGCACTATGCATGGTCTGGTTGTTCCATGTCAGGTACGCCGGTCATTGACCTTGACCAAGGTACCTTGCAGTAGAACTGCAGTAATTCCCTGGACTGGCATGGATAGCACTGCCCCTACATAGTTAGCATGGCTACCAATGCCCCTGCATAGTTAGCATGGCTATCACTGCCCCTACATAGTCAGCATGGCTATCACTTCCCCTACATAACTAGCATGACTATCACTGCCCCTACATAGTCAGCATGGCTATCACTGCCCCTACATAGTTAGCATGGATATTACTGCCCCTACATACCTACAAAGTTAGTATGGCTATCACTTCCCCTATAAAGTTAGCATGGCTATCACTGCCCTTACATAGTTAGAATGGCTATGGCTGCCCCTACATAAGTAGCATGGCTATCACTGCCCCTACATAGCTAGCATGACTATCACTGCCCCTACATAGTCAGCATGGCTATCACTGCCCCTACATAGTTAGCATGGCTATCACTGCCCCTACATAGTTAGCATGGATATTACTGCCCCTACATACCTTTAAAGTTAGCATGGCTATCACTTCCCCTATAA